>NC_054469.1:113093860-113108860 GCF_017639515.1 Carcharodon carcharias
GTGTGTGTGTGTGTGTGAGCGAGACTGCGTGTGGTGTGTGTGTGTGAGCGAGACTGCGTGTGTGTGTGTGTGTGAGCGAGACTGCGTGTGTGTGTGTAGGCGAGACTGCGTGTGTGTGTGTGTGTGTGAGCGAGACTGCGTGTGTGTGTGTGAGCGCGACTGCGTGTGTGTGTGTGTGAGTGAGACTGCGTGTGTGTGTGTGTGTGAGCGAGACTGCGTGTGTGTGTGTGTGAGCGAGACTGCGTGTGTGTGTGTGAGCGAGACTGAGTGTGTGGTGTGTGAGCGAGACTGCGTGTGTGTGTGTGAGCGAGACTGCGTGTGTGTGTGTGAGCGAGACTGCGTGTGTGGTGTGAGCGAGACTGCGTGTGTGTGTGTGAGCGAGACTGCGTGTGTGTGTGTGTGTGAGCGAGACTGCGTGTGTGTGTGTGTGAGCGAGACTGCGTGTGCGTGTGTGTGTGTGAGCGAGACTGCGTGTGCGTGTGTGTGTGTGAGCGAGACTGCGTGTGCGTGTGTGTGTGTGAGCGAGACTGCGTGTGCGCGTGTGTGTGTGAGCGAGACTGCGTGTGCGTGTGTGTGTGTGAGCGAGACTGCGTGTGCGTGTGTGTGTGTGAGCGAGACTGCGTGTGTGTGTGTGTGAGCGAGACTGCGTGTGTGTGTGTGAGCGAGACTGCGTGTGTGTGTGTGTGAGCGAGACTGCGTGTGTGTGTGTGTGAGCGAGACTGCGTGTGTGTGTGTGTGAGCGAGGAGCGAGACTGTTTGCGTGTGCGTGTGTGTGTGTGAGCGAGACTGCGTGTGTGTGTGTGTGAGCGAGACTGCGTGTTGTGTGTGTGAGCGAGACTGCGTGTGTGTGTGTGTGAGCGAGACTGCGTGTGTGTGTGTGTGAGCGAGACTGCGTGTGTGTGTGTGTGAGCGAGACTGCGTGTGTGTGTGTGTGTGAGCGAGACTGCGTGTGTGTGTGTGTTGAGCGAGACTGCGTGTGGTGTGTGTGTGTGAGCGAGACTGCGTGTGTGTGGTGTGTGTGAGCGAGACTGCGTGTGTGTGTGTGTGTGGAGCGAGACTGCGTGTGTGTGTGTGTGTGAGCGAGACTGCGTGTGTGTGTGTGTGTGTGAGCGAGACTGCGTGTGTGTGTGTGTGTGTGAGAGCGAGACTGCTGTGTGTGTGTGTGTGTGAGCGAGACTGCGTGTGTGTGTGTGTGAGCGAGACTGCGTGTGTGTGTGTGTGTGTGTGTGAGCGGACTGCTGGTGTGTTGTGTGTGTTGTGAGCGAGACTGCGTGTGTGTGTGGTGTGAGCGAGACTGCGTGTGTGTGTGTGTGTGAGCGAGACTGCGTGTGTGTGTGTGTGAGCGAGACTGGCGTGTGTGTGTGTGTGTGAGCGGAGACTGCGTGTGTGTGTGTGTGAGCGAGACTGCGTGTGTGTGTGTGTGTGAGCGAGACTGCGTGTGTGTGTGTGTGTGTGAGCGAGACTGCGTGTGTGTGTGTGTGTGAGCGAACTGCGTGTGTGGTGTGTGTGTGTGACGAGACTGCGTGTGTGTGTGTGTGTGAGCAGACTGCGTGTGTGTGTGTGTGTGTGAGGCGAGACTGCGTGTGTGTGTGGAGTGTGTGAGCGAGACTGCGTGTGTGTGTGTGTGTGTGCGAGACTGCGTGTGTGTGTGTGTGTGAGCGAGACTGCGTGTGTGTGTGAGCGAGACTGCGTGTGTGTGTGTGTGAGCGAGACTGCGTGTGTGTGTGAGCGAGACTGCGTGTGTGTGTGAGCGAGACTGCGTGTGTGTGTGTGAGCGAGACTGCGTGTTGTGTGAGCGAGACTGCTGCGTGTGTGTGTGAGCGAGACTGCGTGGTGTGTGTGTGAGCGAGACTGCGTGGTGTGTGAGAGCGAGCGTGCGTGTGTGTGTGTGTGTGAGCGAGACTGCGTGTGTGTGTGTGTGAGCGAGACTGCGTGTGTGTGTGTGTGTGCGAGACTGCGTGTGTGTGTGTGTGTGAGCGAGACTGCGTGTGTGTGTGCTGTGAGCGAGACTGCGTGTGTGTGTGTGTGTGAGCGAGACTGCGTTGTGTGTGTGTGTGAGAGCGAGACTGCGTGTGTGTGGTGTGTGAGCGAGACTGCGTGTGTGTGTGGTGGTGAGCGAGACTGCTGTGTGTGTGTGTGTGCGAGACTGCGTGTGTGTGTGTGTGTGAGCGAGACTGCGTGTGTGTGTTGTGTGGGAGCGAGACTGCGTGTGTGTGTGTGTGTGAGCGAGACTGCGTGTGTGTGTGTGTGAGCGAGACTGCGTGTGTGTGTGTGTGAGCGAGACTGCGTGTGTGTGTGTGTGTGAGCGAGACTGCGTGTTGTGTGTGTGAGCGAGACATGCGTGGTGTGTGTGTGAGCGAGACTGCGTGTGTGTGTGAGCGAGACTGCGTGTGTGTGTGTGTGTGAGCGAGACTGCGTGTGTGTGTGTGTGTGAGCGAGACTGCGTGTGTGTGTGAGTGAGACTGCGTGTGTGTGTGTGTGTGAGCGAGACTGCGTGTGTGTGTGTGTGTGTGGTGAGCGAGACTGCGTGTGTGTGTGTGTGTGAGCGAGACTGCGTGTGTGTGTGTGTGTGTGAGCGAGACTGCGTGTGTGTGTGTGTGTGTGAGCGAGACTGCGTGTTGTGTGTGTGTGTGTGAGCGAGACTGCGTGTGTGTGTGTGTGTGTGTGAGCGAGACTGCGTGTGTGTGTTGTGTGTGTGTGAGCGAGACTGCGTGTGTGTGTGTGTGAGCGAGACTGCGTGTGTGTGTGTGTGAGCGAGACTGCGTGTGTGTGTGTGTAGCGAGACTGCGTGTGTGTTGTGTGTGAGCGAGACTGCGTGTGTTGTGTGTGTGAGCGAGACTGCGTGTGGTGTGTGTGTGAGCGAGACTGCGTGTGTGTGTGTGTGTGAGCGAGACTGCGTGTGTGTGTGTGTGTGAGCGAGACTGCGTGTGTGTGTGTGTGTGTGAGCGAGACTGCGTGTGTGTGTGTGTGTGTGAGCGAGACTGCGTGTGTGTGTGTGTGTGAGCGAGACTGCGTGTGTGTGTGTGTGTGTGAGCGAGACTGCGTGTGTGGTGTGTGTGTGAGCGAGACTGCGTGTGTGTGTGTGTGTGAGCGAGACTGCGTGTGTGTGTGTGTGAGCGAGACTGCGTGTGTGTGTGTGTGAGCGAGACTGCGTGTGTGTGTGTGTGAGCGAGACTGCGTGTGTGTGTGTGTGTGTGAGCGAGACTGCGTGTGTGTGTGTGTGAGCGAGACTGCGTGTGTGTGTGTGTGAGCGAGACTGCGTGTGTGTGTGTGTGTGAGCGAGACTGCGTTGTGTGTGTGTGTGAGCGAGACTGCGTGTGTGTGTGTGTGTGAGCGAGACTGCGTGGTGTGTGTGTGTGAGCGAGACTGCGTGTGTGTGTGTGTGAGCGAGACTGCGTGTGTGTGTGTGTGAGCGAGACTGCGTGTGTGTGTGTGTGAGCGAGACTGCGTGTGTGTGTGTGTGTGTGAGCGAGACTGCGTGTGTGTGTGTGTGTGAGCGAGACTGCGTGTGTGTGTGTGTGTGAGCGAGACTGCGTGTGTGTGTGTGTGTGAGCGAGACTGCGTGTGTGTGTGTGTGTGTGTGAGCGAGACTGCGTGTGTGTGTGTTGTGTGAGCGAGACTGCGTGTGTGTGTGTGTGTGTGAGCGAGACTGCGTGTGTGTGTGTGTGTGAGCGAGACTGCGTGTGTGTGTGTGTGTGAGCGTGATGAGCGAGACTGCGAGTGCGTGGTGTGTGTGTGTGAGCGAGACTGCGTGTGTGTGGTGTGTGAGCGAGACTGCGTGTGTGTGTGTGTGTGTGAGCGAGACTGCGTGTGTGTGTGTGTGTGCGAGAACTGCGTGTGTGTGTGTGTGAGCGAGACTGCGTGTGTGTGTGTGTGTGAGCGAGACTGCGTGTGTGTGTGTGTGTGAGCGAGACTTGCGTGTGTGTGTGTGTGTGTGAGCGAGACTGCGTGTGTGTGTGTGTGTGTGAGCGAGACTGCGTGTGTGTGTGTGTGTGAGCGAGACTGCGTGTGTGTGTGTGTGTGTGAGCGAACTGCGTGTGTGTGTGTGTGTGAGCGAGACTGCGTGTGTGTGTGTGTGTGAGCGAGACTGCGTGTGTGTGTGTGTGTGAGCGAGACTGCGTGTGTGTTGTGTGTGAGCGAGACTGCGTGTGTGTGTGTGTGTGAGCGAGACTGCTGCGTGTGTGTGTGTGAGTGCGCGAGACTGCTGTGTGTGTGTTGAGCGAGACTGCGTGTGTGTGTGAGTGCGACGCGTGTGTGTGAGTCGAGACTGCGTGGTGTGTGTGTGAGCGAGACTGCGTGTGTGTGTGTGTGAGCGAGACTGCGTGTGTGTGTGAGCGAGACTGCGTGTGTGTGTGAGCGAGACTGCGTGTGTGTGTGAGCGAGACTGCGTGTGTGTGTGTGTGTGAGCGAGACTGCGTGTGTGTGTGTGTGAGCGAGACTGCGTGTGTGTGTGTGTGTGTGAGCGAGACTGCGTGTGTGTGTGTGTGTGAGCGAGACTGCGTGTGTGTGTGTGTGTGTGAGCGAGACTGCGTGTGTGTGTGTGTGTGTGAGCGAGACTGCGTGTGTGTGTGTGTGTGTGAGCGAGACTGCGTGCGTGTGTGTGTGAGCGAGACTGCGTGTGTGTGTGTGAGCGAGACTGCGTGTGTGTGTGTGTGTGTGAGCGAGACTGCGTGTGTGTGTGTGTGTGTTTGAGCGAGACTGCGTGTGTGTGTGTGTGTGTGAGCGAGACTGCGTGTGTGTGTGTGTGTGAGCGAGACTGCGTGTGTGTGTGTGTCGAGCTGCGTGTGTGTGTGTGTGTGTGCGAGACTGCGTGTGTGTGTGTTGTGAGCGAGACTGCGTGTGTGTGTGTGTGAGCGAGACTGCGTGTGTGTGTGAGCGAGACTGCGTGTGTGTGTGTGTGTGTGAGCGAGACTGCGTGTGTGTGTGTGGTGAGAGCGAGACTGCGTGTGTGTGTGTGAGCGAGACTGCGCGTGTGTGTGTGTGTGTGTGAGCGAGACTGCGTGTGTGTGTGTGTGTGAGCGAGACTGCGTGTGTGTGTGTGTGTGAGCGAGACTGCGTGCGTGTGTGTGTGTGTGTGAGCGAGACTGCGTGTGTGTGGGTGTGTGTGTGAGCGAGACAGCGTGCGTGTGTGTGTGTGTGAGCGAGACTGCGTGTGTGTGTGTGTGTGAGCGAGACTGCGTGTGTGTGTGTGTGTGTGTGAGAGAGACTGCGTGTGTGTGTGTGTGAGCGAGACTGCGTGTGTGTGTGTGTGAGCGAGACTGCGTGTGTGTGTGTGTGAGCGAGACTGCGTGTGTGTTTGTGTGTGAGCGAGACTGCGTGTGTGTGTGTGTGTGTGTGAGCGAGACTGCGTGTGTGTGTGTGTGTGTGAGCGAGACTGCGTGTGTGTGTGTGTGTGAGCGAGACTGCGTGTGTGTGTGTGTGTGAGCGAGACTGCTGTGTGTGTGTGTGTGTGAGCGAGACTGCGTGTGTGTGTGTGTGTGTGTGAGAGACTGCGTGTGTGTGTGTGTGTGAGCGAGACTGCGTGTGTGTGTGTGTGTTGTGTGTGAGCGAGACTGCGTGTGTGTGGTGTGTGAGCGAGACTGCGTGTGGTGTGTGTGTGTGAGCGAGACTGCGTGTGTGTGTGTGTGTGAGCGAGACTGCGTGTTGGTGTGTGTGTGTGAGCGAGACTGCGTGTGTGTGTGTGTGTGTGTGTGAGCGAGACTGCGTGTGTGTGTGTGTGTGTGTGCGAGACTGCGTGTGTGTGTGTGTGTGTGAGCGAGACTGCGTGTGTGTGTGTGTGTGGAGCGAGACTGCTTGTGTGTGTGTGTGGAGCGAGACTGCGTGTGTGTGTGTGTGTGAGCGAGACTGCGTGGTGTGTGTGTGTGTGTGAGCGAGACTGCGGTGTGTGTGTGTGAGCGAGACTGCGTGTGTGTGTGTGAGCGAGACTGCGTGTGTGTGTGGTGTGTGAGCGAGACTGCGTGTGTGTGTGTGTGAGCGAGACTGCGTGGTGTGTGTGTGGTGAGCGAGACGTGTGCGTGTGTGTTGTGAGCGAGACTGTGTGTGTGTGTGTGAGCGAGACTGCTGTGTGTGTGTGAGCGAGAAACTGCGTGTGTGTGTGTGAGCGAGACTGCGTGTGTGTGTGTGAGCGAGACTGCGTGTGTGTGTGTGTGTGAGCGAGACTGCGTGTGTGTGTGTGTGAGCGAGACTGCGTGTGTGTGTGTGTGTGAGCGAGACTGCGTGTGTTTGTGTGTGTGTGAGCGAGACTGCGTGTGTGTGTGTGTGTGTGAGCGAGACTGCGTGTGTGTGTGTGTGTGAGCGAGACTGCGTGTGTGTGTGTGTGTGTGAGCGAGACTGCGTGTGTGTGTGTGTGTGTGAGCGAGACTGCGTGTGTGTGTGTGTGAGCGAGACTGCGTGTGTGTGTGTGTGAGCGAGACTGCGTGTGTGTGTGTGTGAGCGAGACTGCGTGTGTGTGTGTGTGTGTGAGCGAGACTGCGTGTGTGTGTGTGTGTGAGCGAGACTGCGTGTGTGTGTGTGTGAGAGCGAGACTGCGTGTGTGTGTGTGTGAGCGAGACTGCGTGTGTGTGTGTGTGAGCGAGACTGCGTGTGTGTGTGTGTGAGCGAGACTGCGTGTGTGTGTGTGTGAGCGAGACTGCGTGTGTGTGTGTGTGAGCGAGACTGCGTGTGTTGTGTGTGTGAGCGAGACTGCGTGTGTGTGGTGTGTGTGAGCGAGACTGCGTGTGTGTGTGTGTGTGTGAGCGAGACTGCGTGTGTGTGTGTGTGTGAGCGAGACTGCGTGTGTGTGTGTGTGTGAGCGAGACTGCTGTGTGTGTGTTGTGTGAGCGAGACTGCGTGTGTGTGTGTGTGTGTGAGCGAGACTGCGTGTGTGTGTGTGTGTGTGTGCGAGCGAGACTGCGTGTGTGTGTGTGTGAGCGAGACTGCGTGTGTGTGTGTGTGTGTGTGTGTGAGCGAGACTGCGAGTGTGTGTGTGTGTGTGTGAGCGAGACTGCGTGTGAGTGTGTGTGTGAGAGCGAGACTGCGTGTGTGTGTGTGTGTGTGAGCGAGACTGCGTGTGTGTGTGTGTGTGAGCGAGACTGCGTGTGTGTGTGTGTGTGAGCGAGACTGCGTGTGTGGTGTGTGTGAGCGAGACTGCGTGTGTGTGTGTGTGTGAGCGAGACTGCGCGTGTGTGTGTGTGTGTGTGCGAGACTGCGCGTGTGTGTGTGTGTGTGTGAGCGAGACTGCGCGTGTGTGTGTGTGTGTGTGAGCGAGACTGCGTGTGTGTGTGTGTGTGAGCGAGACTGCGTGTGTGTGTGTGTTGTGTGTGAGCGAGACTGCGTGTGTGTGTGTGTGTGTGAGCGAGACTGCGTGTGTGTGTGTGTGTGAGCGAGACTGCGTGTGTGTGTGTGTGTGTGAGCGAGACTGCGTGTGTGTGTGTGTGTGAGCGAGACTGCGTGTGTGTGTGTGTGTGAGCGAGACTGCGTGTGTGTGTGAGCGAGACTGCGTGTGTGTGTGAGCGAGACTGCGTGTGTGTGTGAGCGAGACTGCGTGTGTGTGTGAGTGAGACGAGCTTGCGTGTGTGTGTGTGTGAGCGAGACTGCGTGTGTGTGTGAGCGAGACTGCGTGTGTGTGAGCGAGACTGCGTGTGTGTGTGTGTGTGTGTGAGCGAGACTGCGTGTGTGTGTGTGTGAGCGAGACTGCGTGTGTGTGTGTGTGTGTGTGGGAGCGAGACTGCGTGTGTGTGGTGTGTGTGTGAGCGAGACTGCGTGTGTGTGTGTGCGAGCGAGGCTGCGTGTGTGTGTGTGTGTGTGAGCGAGACTGCTTGTGTGTGTGTGTGTGTGAGCGAGACTGCGTGTGTGTGTGTGTGTGTGAGCGAGACTGCGTGTGTGTGTGTGTGAGCGAGACTGCGTGTGTGTGTGTGACGAGGACTGCGTGTGTGGTGTGTGTGTGAGCGAGACTGCGTGTTGTGTGTGTGTGTGAGCGAGACTGCGTGTGTGTGTGTGTGTGTGTGTGAGCGAGACTGCGTGTGTGTGTGGTGTGAGCGAGACTGCGTGTGTGTGTGTGTGCGAGCGAGAGTGTGTGTGTGTGTGTGTGTGAGCGAGCGACTGCGTGTGTGTGTGTGTTGTGAGCGAGACTGCTGCGTGTGTTGTGTGAGCGAGACTGCTTGTGTGTGTGTAGCGAGACTGCGTGTGTGTGTGTGTGTGTGAGCGAGACTGCGTGTGTGTGTGTGTGTGAGCGAGACTGCGTGTGTGTGTGAGCGAGACTGCGTGTGTGTGTGTGTGTGTGGAGCGAGACTGCGTGTGTGTGTGTGTGTGAGCGAGACTGCGTGTGTGTGTGTGTGGTGTGAGCGAGACTGCGTTGTGTGTGTGTGTGTGTGAGCGAGACTGCGTGTGTGTGTGTTGTGTTGTGAGCGAGACTGCGTGTGTGTGTGTGTGTGTGAGCGAGACTGCGTGTGTGTGTGTGTGTGTGAGCGAGACGCGTGTGTGTGTGTGTGTGTGTGAGAGCGAGACTGCGTGTGTGTGTGTGTGAGCGCGAACTGCGTGTGTGTGTGTGTGTGAGCGAGACTGCGTGTGTGTGTGTGTTGAGCGAGACTGCGTGTGTGTGTGTGTTGTGAGCGAGACTGCGGACTGGTGTGTGTGTGTGTGTGAGCGAGACTGCGTGTGTGTGTGTGTGTGTGAGCGAGACTGCGTGTGTGTGTGTGTGTGAGCGAGACTGCGTGTGTGGTGTGTGTGTAGAGCGAGACTGCGTGTGTGTGTGTGTGTGTGAGCGAGACTGCTGCGTGTGTGTGTGTGTTGAGCGAGACTGCGTGTGTGTGTGTGTGAGCGAGACTGCGTGTGTGTGTGTGTGTGTGTGACGAGACTGCGTGTGTGTGTGTGTTGTGTGAGCGAGACTGCGTGTGTGTGTGTGTGTGTGAGCGAGACTGCGTGTGTGTGTGTGTGTGAGCGAGACTGCGTGTGTGTGTGAGCGAGACTGCGTGTGTGTGTGTGTGTGAGCGAGACTGCGTGTGTGTGTGTGTGTGTGAGCGAGACTGCGTGTGTGTGTGTGTGAGCGAGACTGCGTGGTGTGTGTGTGGTGTGAGCGAGACTGCGTGTGTGTGTGTGTGAGCGAGACTGCGTGTGTGTGTGTGTGAGCGAGACTGCGTGTGTGTGTGTGTGAGCGAGACTGCGTGTGTGTGTGTGTGAGCGAGACTGCGCGTGTGTGTTTGTGTGAGCGAGACTGCGTGTGTGTGTGTGTGTGAGCGAGACTGCGTGTGTGTGTGTGTGTGTGTGTGTGTGTGTGTGTGAGCGAGGACTGCGTGTGTGTGTTGTGTGAGCGAGACTGCGTGTGTGTGTGTGGTTTGAGCGAGACTGCGTGTGTGTGTGTGTGTGAGCGAGACTGCGTGTGTGTGTGTGTTGTGAGCGAGACTGCGTGGTGTGTGTGTGTGTGTGAGCGAGACTGCGTGTGTGTGTGTGTGTGTGTGAGCGAGACTGCGTGTGTGTGTGTGTGAGCGAGACTGCGTGTGTGTGTGTGTGTGTGTGTGTGAGCGAGACTGCGTGTGTGTGTGTGTGTGTGTGAGCGAGACTGCGTGTGTGTGTGTGTGTGAGCGAGACTGCGTGTGTGTGGTGTGTGTGTGAGCGAGACTGCGTGTGTGTTGTGTGTGTGAGCGAGACTGCGCGTGTGTGTGTGTGTGTGAGCGAGACTGCGTGTGTGTGTGTGTGTGAGCGAGACTGCGTGTGTGTGTGTGTGTGTGAGCGAGACTGCGTGTGTGTGTGTGTGTGAGCGAGACTGCGTGCGTGTGTGTGTGTGAGCGAGACTGTGTGTGTGTGTGTGTGTGAGCGAGACTGCGTGTGTGTGTGTGTGTGAGCGAGACTGCGTCTGTGTGTGTGTGTGTGAGCGAGACTGCGTGTGTGTGTGTGTGTGTGAGCGAGACTGCGTGTGTGTGTGTGCGAGACTGCGTGTGTGTGTGTGTGTGAGCGAGACTGCGTGTGTGTGTGTGTGAGCGAGACTGCGTGAGTGTGTGTGTGTGTGAGCGAGACTGCGTGGGTGTGTGAGCGAGACTGCGTGTGTGAGTGAGCGAGACTGCGTGTGTGTGTGAGCGAGACTTCGTGTGTGTGTGAGCGAGACTGCGTGTGTGTGTGTGCGAGACTGTGCGAGTGTGTGTGCGAGACTGCGTGTGTGTGTGTGAGCGAGACTGCGTGTGTGTGTGTGTGTGTGAGCGAGACTGCGTGTGTGTGTGTGTGTGAGCGAGACTGCGTGTGTGTGTGTGTGTGAGCGAGACTGCGTGTGTGTGTGTGTGTGAGCGAGACTGCGTGTGTGTGTGTGTGTGAGCGAGACTGCGTGTGTGTGTGTGTGTGAGCGAGACTGCGTGTGTGTGTGTGTGTGTGAGCGAGACTGCGTGTGTGTGTGTGTGTGTGAGCGAGACTGCGTGTGTGTGTGTGTGTGAGCGAGACTTGCGTGTGTGTGTGTGTGAGCGAGACTGCGTGTTGTTGTGTGTGTGAGCGAGACTGCGTGTGTGTGGTGTGTGTGTGAGCGAGACTGTGTGTGTGTTGTGTGTGAGCGAGACTGCGTGTGTGTGTGTGTGTGAGCGAGACTGCGTGTGTGTGTGTGTGAGCGAGACTGCGTGTGTGTGTGTGTGTGTGAGCGAGACTGCGTGTGTGTGTGTGTGAGCGAGACAGCGTGTGTGTGTGTGTGCTGCGTGTGTGTGTGAGCGAGACTGCGTGTGTGTGTGTGTGTGTGAGCGAGACTGCGTGTGTGTGTGTGTGAGAGCGAGACTGCGTGTGTGTGTGAGCGAGACTGCGTGTGTGTGTGTGTGAGCGAGACTGCGTGTGTGTGTGTGTGTGAGCGAGACTGCGTGTGTGTGTGTGTGTGAGCGAGACTGCGTGTGTGTGTGTGTGTGTGTGAGCGCGAGACTGCGTGGTGTGTGTGTGTGTGAGCGAGACTGCGTGTGTGTGTGTGAGAGCGAGACTGCGTGTGTGTGTGTGTGTGTGAGTGAGACTGCGTGTGTGTGTGTGTGTGTGAGCGAGACTGCGTGTGTGTGTGTGTGAGCGAGACTGCGTTTGTGTGTGTGTGAGCGAGACTGCGTGTGTGTGTGTGTGTGAGCGAGACTGCGTGTGTGTGTGTGTGTGTGAGCGAGACTGCGTGTGTGTGTGTGTGTGTGAGCGAGACTGCGTGTGTGTGTGTGTGTGTGAGCGAGACTGCGTGTGTGTGTGTGTGTGAGCGAGACTGCGTGTGTGTGTGTGTGTGAGCGAGACTGCGTGTGTGTGTGTGTGTGAGCGAGACTGCGTGGGTGTGTGTGTGTGAGCGAGACTGCGTGTGTGTGTGTGTGTGAGCGAGACTGCGTGTGTGTGTGTGTGTGTAAGCGAGACTGCGTGTGTGTGTGTGTTGTGTGCGAGACTGCGTGTGTGTGTGGTGTGTGTGAGCGAGACTGCGTGTGTGTGTGTGTGTGAGCGAGACTGCGTGTGTGTGTGTGTGTGAGCGAGACTGCGTGTGTGTGTGTGTGTGAGCGAGACTGCGTGTGTGTGTGTGTGTTGAGCGAGACTGCGTGTGTGTGTGTGTGTGTGTGAGCGAGACTGCGTGTGTGTGTGTGTGTGTGTGAAGAGACTGCGTGTGTGTGTGTGTGGTGTGTGAGCGAGACTGCGTGTGTGTGAGCGAGACTGCGTTGTGTGTGAGCGAGACTGCGTGTGTGTGTGTGAGCGAGACTGCGTGTGTGTGTGAGCGAGACTGCGTGTGTGGTGTGAGCGAGACTGCGTGATGTGTGTGTGTGTGTGTGTGTGGAGCGAGACTGCGTGTGTGTGTGGTGTGTGAGCGAGACTGCGTGTTGTGTGTGTGTGAGCGAGACTGTGTGTGTGTGTGGTGTGAGCGAGACTGGTGTGTGTGTGTGTGTGTGTGTGTGTGAGCGAGACTGCGTGTGTGTGTGTGTGTGAGCGAGACTGCGCTTGTGTGTGTGTGTGTGAGCGAGACTGCGTGTTGTGTGTGTGGTGTGTGAGCGAGACTGCGTGTGTGTGCGTGTGCGAGCGAGACTGCGTGTGTGCGCGTGTGTGAGCGAGACTGCGTGTGTGTGTGTGTGAGCGAGACTGCGTGTGTGTGTGTGTGTGTGAGCGAGACTGCGTGGTGTGTGTGTGTGTGAGCGAGACTGCGTGTGTGTGTGTGTGTGAGCGAGACTGCGTGGTGTGTGTGTGGTGAGCGAGACTGCGTGTGTGTGTGTGTGTGAGCGAGACTGCGTGTGTGTGTGTGTGTGTGAGCGAGACTGCGTGTGTGTGTGTGTGTGAGCGAGACTTGCGTGTGTGTGTGTGTGTGAGCGAGACTGCGTGTGTGTGTGTGTGTGAGCGAGACTGCGTGTGTGTGTGTGTGTGAGCGAGACTGCGTGTTGTGTGTGTGTGTGTGAGCGAGACTGCGTGTGTGTGTGTGTGTCGAGACTGCGTGTGTGTGTGTGGTGTGAGCGAGACTGCGTGTGTGTGTGTGTGTGAGCGAGACTGCGTGTTGTGTGTTGTGTGTGTGCGAGACTGCGCGTGTGTGTGTGTGTGTGAGCGAGACTGCGTGTGTGTGTGTGTGTGTGAGCGAGACTGCGTGTGTGTGTGTGTGGTGTGAGCGAGACTGCTGCGTGTGTGTGTGTGTGTGAGCGAGACTGCGTGGTGTGTGTTGTGTGAGCGAGACTGCGTGTGTGTGGTGTGCGAGACTGCGTGTGTGTGTGAGCGAGACTGCGTGTGTGTGTGAGCGAGACTGCGTGTGTGTGTGAGCGAGACTGCGTGTGTGTGTGAGCGAGACTGCGTGTGTGTGTGTGTGTGTGAGCGAGACTGCGTGTGTGTGTGTGTGTGTGTGTGAGCGAGACTGCGTGTGTGTGTGTGTGTGAGCGAGACTGCGTGTGTGTGTGTGTGAGCGAGACTGCGTGTGTGTGTGTGTGAGCGAGACTGCGTGTGTGTGTGTGTGTGAGCGAGACTGCGTGTGTGTGTGTGTGTGTGAGCGAGACTGTGTGTGTGTGTGTGTGAGCGAGACTGCGTGTGTGTGTGTGTGAGCGAGACTGCGTGTGTGTGTGTGTGTGAGCGAGACTGCGTGTGTGTGTGTGTGTGTGAGCGAGACTGCGTGTGTGTGTGTGTGTGCGCGAGACTGTGCGTGTGTGTGTGTGAGCGAGACTGCGTGTGTGTGGTGTGTGTGAGCGAGACTGCGTGTGTGTGTGTGTGTGGTGCGAGACTGCGTGTGTGTGTGTGTGTGTGAGCGAGACTGCGTGTGTGTGTGTGTGAGCGACTGCGTGTGTGTGTGTGTGTGAGCGAGACTGCGTGTGGTGTGTGTGTGTGAGCGAGACTGCGTGTGTGTGTGTGTGTGAGCGAGACTGCGTGTGTGTGTGTGTGTGAGCGAGACTGCGTGTGTGTGTGTGTGTGTGAGCGCGAGACTGCGTGTGTGTGTGTGTGTGAGCGAGACTGCGTGTGGTGTGTGAGCGAGACTGCGTGTGTGTGTGTGTGAGCGAGACTGCGTGGTGTGTGTGTGACGAGACTGCGTGTGTGTGTGGAGCGAGACTGCGTGTGGTGTGTGAGCGAGACTGCGTGTGTGTGTGTGTGTGTGTGTGAGCGAGACTGCGTGTGTGTGTGTGTGTGAGCGAGACTGCGTGTGTGTGTGTGTGTGAGCGAGACTGCGTGTGTGTGTGTGTGTGAGCGAGACTGCGTGTGTGTGTGTGTGTGTGTGAGCGAGACTGCGTGTGTGTGTGTGTGATAGCGAGACTGCGTGTGTTGTGTGTGTGTTGAGCGAGACTGCGTGTGCGTGTGTGTGTGTGTGAGCGAGACTGCGTGTGTGTGTTTGTGTGAGCGAGACTGCGTGTGTGTGTGTGAGCGAGACTGCGTGTGTGTGTGGTGAGCGAGACTGCGTGTGTGTTGTGTGTCGAGCGAGGACTGCGTGTGTGTGTGTGTGTGTGAGCGAGACTGCGTGGTGTGTGTGTGTGTGAGCGAGACTGCGTTGTGTGTGTTGGGGGGTGTGAGCGAGACTGCGTGTGTGTGTGTGTGTGAGCGAGACTGCGTGTTGTGTGTGTGTGTGAGCGAGACTGCGTGTGTGTGTGTGTGTGAGCGAGACTGCGTGTGTGTGGTGTGTGAGCGAGACTGCGTGTGTGTGGTTGAGAGCGAGACTGCGTGTGTGTGTTGTGTGAGCGAGACTGCGTGTGTGTTGTGTGTTGTGAGCGAGACTGCTTGTGTGTGTGTATGAGCGAGACTGCGTGTGTGTGTGTGTGAGCGAGACTGCGTGTGTGTGTGTGTGAGCGAGACTGCGTGTGTTGTGTGTGAGCGAGACTGCGTGTGTGTGTGTGTGTGTGAGCGAGACTGCGTGTGTGTGTGTGTGTGTGTGAGCGAGACTGCGTGTGTGTGTGTGTGTGTGAGCGAGACTGCGTGTGTGTGTGTGTGTGTGAGCGAGACTGCGTGCGTGTGTGTGTGAGCGAGACTGCGTGTGTGTGTGTGAGACTGCGTGTGTGTGTGAGCGAGACTGCGTGTGTGTGAGCGAGACTGCGTGTGTGTGAGCGAGACTGCGTGTGTGTGTGTGTGTGTGTGAGCGAGACTGCGTGTGTGTGTGTGTGTGAGCGAGACTGCGTGTGTGTGTGTGTGTGAGCGAGACTGCGTGTGTGTGTGTGTGAGCGAGACTGCGTGTGTGTGTGTTGTGAGCGAGACTGCGTGTGTGTGTGTGTGAGCGAGACTGCGTGTGTGTTGTGTGTGGCGAGCGACTGCGTGTGTGTGTGTGTGTGAGCGAGACTGCGTGTGTGTGTGTGTGTGTGTGAGCGAGACTGCGTGTGTGTGTGTGTGTGTGAGCGAGACTGCGTGTGTGTGTGTGTGAGCGAGACTGCGTGTGTGTGTGTGTGTGTGTGTGAGCGAGACTGCGTGTGTGTGTGTGTGTGTGTGAGCGAGACTGCGTGTGTGTGTGTGTGTTGTGTGAGACTGCGTGTGTGTGTGTGTGTGTGTGAGCGAGACTGCTGCGTGTGTGTGTGTGTGTGTGAGCGAGACTGCGTGTGTGTGTGTGTGAGCGAGACTGCGTGTGTGTGTGTGTGTGTGAGCGAGACTGCGTGTGTGTGTGTGTGT
>NC_054469.1:113131360-113138860 GCF_017639515.1 Carcharodon carcharias
CGAGACTGCGTGTGTGTGTGTGAGCGAGACTGCGTGTGTGTGTGTGAGCGAGACTGCGTGTGTGTGTGTGTGAGCGAGACTGCGTGTGTGTGTGAGCGAGACTGCGTGTGTGTGTGTGTGTGTGTGAGCGAGACTGCGTGTGTGTTTGAGCGAGACTGCGTGTGTGTGTGTGTGAGCGAGACTGCGTGTGTGTGTGTGTGAGAGCGAGACTGCGTGTGTGTGTGTGTGAGCGAGACTGCGTGTGTGTGTGTGTGAGCGAGACTGCGTGTGTGTGTGTGTGTGTGAGCGAGACTGCGTGTGTGTGTGTGTGTGTGAGCGAGACTGCGTGTGTTTGTGTGTGTGTGTGAGCGAGACTGCGTGTGTGTGTGTGTGAGCGAGACTGCGTGTGTGTGTGTGAGCGAGACTGCGTGTGTGTGTGTGTGTGTGAGCGAGACTGCGTGTGTGTGTGTGTGTGAGCGAGACTGCGTGTGTGTGTGTGTGTGAGCGAGACTGCGTGTGTGTGTGTGTGTGTGAGCGAGACTGCGTGTGTGTGTGTGTGTGTGAGCGAGACTGCGTGTGTGTGTGTGTGTGAGCGAGACTGCGTGTGTGTGTGTGTGTGAGCGAGACTGCGTGTGTGTGTGTGTGTGAGCGAGACTGCGTGTGTGTGTGTGTGTGAGCGAGACTGCGTGTGTGTGTGTGTGTGAGCGAGACTGCGTGTGTGTGTGTGTGTGAGCGAGACTGCGTGTGTGTGTGTGTGTGTGAGCGAGACTGCTTGTGTGTGTGTGAGCGAGACTGCGTGTGTGTGTGTGAGCGAGACTGCGTGTGTGTGTGTGAGCAAGACTGCGTGTGTGTGTGTGTGTGAGCGAGACTGCGTGTGTGTGTGTGTGTGAGCGAGACTGCGTGTGTGTGTGTGTGAGCGAGACTGCGTGTGTGTGTGTGTGTGAGCGAGACTGCGTGTGTGTGTGTGAGCGAGACTGCGTGTGTGTATGTGAGCGAGACTGCGTGTGTGTGTGTGAGCGAGACTGCGTGTGTGTGTGTGTGTGAGCGAGACTGCGTGTGTGTGTGTGTGTGTGAGGGAGACTGCGTGTGTGTGTGTGTGTGAGCGAGACAGCGTTTGTGTGTGTGTGTGTGTGAGCGAGACTGCGTGTGTGTGTGTGTGTGTGTGTGAGCGAGACTGCGTGTGTGTGAGCGAGACTGCGTGTGTGTGAGCGAGACTGCGTGTGTGTGAGCGAGACTGCGTGTGTGTGAGCGAGACTGCGTGTGTGTGTGTGTGTGAGCGAGACTGCGTGCGTGTGTGTGTGCGAGCGAGACTGCGTGTGTGTGTGTGTGAGCGAGACTGCGTGTGTGTGTGTGTGAGCGAGACTGCGTGTGTGGGTGCGAGCGAGACTGCGTGTGTGTGTGTGTGTGAGGGAGACTGCGCGTGTGTGTGTGTGTGTGTGTGTGTGTGTGTGAGCGAGACTGCGTGTGTGTGTGTGTGTGTGTGAGCGAGACTGCGTGTGTGTGTGTGTGTGTGTGTGAGCGAGACTGCGTGTGTGTGTGTGTGTGAGCGAGACCGCGTGTGTGTGTGTTTGTGTGTGTGAGCGAGACTGCGTGTGTGTGTGTGTGTGAGCGAGACTGCGTGTGTGTGTGTGTGTGAGCGAGACTGCGTGTGTGTGTGTGTGTGAGCGAGACTGCGTGTGTGTGTGTGTGAGCGAGACTGCGTGTGTGTGTGTGTGTGAGCGAGACTGCGTGTGTGTGTGTGTGTGTGTGAGTGAGACTGCGTGTGTGTGTGTGAGCGAGACTGCGTGTGTGTGTGTGAGCGAGACTGCGTGTGTGTGTGTGTGTGAGCGAGACTGCGTGTGTGTGTGTGTGAGCGAGACTGCGTGTGTGTGTGTGTGTGTGAGCGAGACTGCGTGTGTGTGTGTGTGTGTGAGCGAGACTGCGTGTGTGTGTGTGTGTGTGAGCGAGACTGCGTGTGTGTGTGTGTGTGAGCGAGCCTGCGTGTGTGTGTGTGTGTGTGAGCGAGACTGCGTGTGTGTGTGTGTGTGTGAGCGAGACTGCGTGTGTTTGTGTGTGTGTGTGAGCGAGACTGCGTGTGTGTGTGTGTGAGCGAGACTGCGTGTGTGTGTGTGAGCGAGACTGCGTGTGTGTGTGTGAGCGAGACTGCGTGTGTGTGTGTGTGTGTGTGAGCGAGACTGCGTGTGTGTGTGTGTGTGAGCGAGACTGCGTGTGTGTGTGTGTGTGAGCGAGACTGCGTATGTGTGTGTGTGTGAGCGAGACTGCGTATGTGTGTGTGTGTGAGCGAGACTGCGTGTGTGTGTGTGTGTGTGAGCGAGACTGCGTGTGTGTGTGTGTGTGTGAGCGAGACTGCGTGTGTGTGTGTGTGTGAGCGAGACTGCGTGTGTGTGTGTGTGTGAGCGAGACTGCGTGTGTGTGTGTGTGTGAGCGAGACTGCGTGTGTGTGTGTGTGTGAGCGAGACTGCGTGTGTGTGTGTGTGTGAGCGAGACTGCGTGTGTGTGTGTGTGAGCGAGACTGCGTGTGTGTGTGTGAGCGAGACTGCGTGTGTGTGTGTGTGTGTGAGCGAGACTGCGTGTGTGTGTGTGTGTGAGCGAGACTGCGTGTGTGTGTGTGTGTGAGCGAGACTGCGTGTGTGTGTGTGTGTGAGCGAGACTGCGTGTGTGTGTGTGTGAGCGAGACTGCGTGTGTGTGTGTGTGAGCGAGACTGCGTGTGTGTGTGTGAGCGAGACTGCGTGTGTGTGTGTGAGCGAGACTGCGTGTGTGTGTGTGTGTGAGCGAGACTGCGTGTGTGTGTGTGTGTGCGAGGGAGACTGCGTGTGTGTGTGTGTGTGAGGGAGAGTGCGAGTGTGTGTGTGTGTGAGGGAGACTGCGTGTGTGTGTGTGTGTGAGGGAGACTGCGTGTGTGTGTGTGTGTGAGGGAGACTGCGTGTGTGTGTGTGTGTGAGGGAGACTGCGTGTGTGTGTGTGTGTGAGGGAGACTGCGTGTGTGTGTGTGTGAGCGAGACTGCGTGTGTGTGTTTGAGCGAGACTGCGTGTGTGTGTTTGAGCGAGACTGCGTGTGTGTGTGTTTGAGCGAGACTGCGTGTGTGTGTGTTTGAGCGAGACTGCGTGTGTGTGTGTGTGAGCGAGACTGCGTGTGTGTGTGTGTGAGCGAGACTGCGTGTGTGTGTGTGTGTGTTTGAGCGAGACTGCGTGTGTGTGTGTGTGAGCGAGACTGCGTGTGTGTGTGTGAGCGAGACTGCGTGTGTGTGTGTGTATGTGAGCGAGACTGCGTGTGTGTGTGTGTGTGAGCGAGACTGCGTGTGTGTGTGTGTGTGTGTGAACGAGACTGCGTGTGTGTGTGTGTGTGTGAGCGAGACTGCGTGTGTGTGTGTGTGTGTGAGCGAGACTGCGTGTGTGTGTGAGCGAGACTGCGTGTGTGTGTGTGTGAGCGAGACTGCGTGTGTGTGTGTGTGTGTGAGCGAGACTGCGTGTGTGTGTGTGTGAGCGAGACTGCGTGTGTGTGTGTGTGAGCGAGACTGCGTGTGTGTGTGTGTGTGAGCGAGACTGCGTGTGTGTGTGTGTGTGAGCGAGACTGCGTGTTTGTGTGTGTGTGAGCGAGACTGCGTGTGTGTGTGTGTGTGAGCGAGACTGCGTGTGTGTGTGTGTGTGAGCGAGACTGCGTGTGTGTGTGTGTGAGCGAGACTGCGTGTGTGTGTGTGTGTGAGCGAGACTGCGTGTGTGTGTGTGTGTGAGCGAGACTGCGTGTGTGTGTGTGTGTGAGCGAGACTGCGTGTGTGTGTGTGTGTGAGCGAGACTGCGTGTGTGTGTGTGTGTGTGAGCGAGACTGCGTGTGTGTGTGTGTGAGCGAGACTGCGTGTGTTTGTGAGCGAGACTGCGTGTGTGTGTGAGAGAGCGAGACTGCGTGTGTGTGTGTGTGTGTGAGCGAGACTGCGTGTGTGTGTGTGTGTGTGTGTGAGCGAGACTGCGTGTGTGTGTGTGTGTGAGCGAGACTGCATGTGTGTGTGTGTGTGTGAGCGAGACTGCATGTGTGTGTGTGTGTGTGAGCAAGACTGCGTGTGTGTGTGTGTGAGCGAGACTGCGTGTGTGTGTGTGTGTGTGAGCGAGACTGCTTGTGTGTGTGTATGAGCGAGACTGCGTGTGTGTGTGTGTGTGTGAGCGAGACTGCGTGTGTGTGTGTGTGTGAGCGAGACTGCGTGTGTGTGTGTGTGTGAGCGAGACTGCGTGTGTGTGTGTGTGTGTGAGGGAGACTGCGTGTGTGTGTGTGTGTGTGTGTGTGAGCGAGACTGCGTGTGTGTGTGTGTGTGTGAGGGAGACTGCGTGTGTGTGTGTGTGTGTGAGCGAGACTGCGTGTGTGTGTGAGCGAGACTGCGTGTGTGTGTGAGCGAGACTGCGTGTGTGTGTGAGCGAGACTGCGTGTGTGTGTGAGCGAGACTGCGTGTGTGTGTGTGTGTGTGTGAGCGAGACTGCGTGTGTGTGTGTCTGTGAGCGAGACTGCATGTGTGTGTTTGAGCGAGACTGCGTGTGTATCTTTGAGCGAGACTGCGTGTGTGTGTGTGTGAGCGAGACTGCGTGTGTGTGTGTGTGAGCGAGACTGCGTGTGTGTGTGTCTGTGTGTGAGCGAGACTGCGTGTGTGTGTGTGTGTGTGTGAGCGAGACTGCGTGTGTGTGTGAGCGAGACTGCGTGTGTGTGTGTGTGTGTGTGAGCGAGACTGCGTGTGTGTGTGTGTGTGAGCGAGGCTGCGTGTGTGTGTGTGTGTGTGAGCGAGACTGCGTGTGTGTGTGTGTGTGAGTGAGTCTGCGTGTGTGTGTGTGTGTGAGCGAGACTGCGTGTGTGTGTGTGTGTGTGAGCGAGACTGCGTGTGTGTGTGTGTGAGCGAGACTGCGTGTGTGTGTGTGTGCGTGAGCGAGACTGCGTGTGTGTGTGTGTGTGTGTGAGCGAGACTGCGTGTGTGTGTGTGAGCGAGACTGCGTGTGTGTGTGTGAGCGTGACTGCGTGTGTGTGTGTGAGCGAGACTGCGTGTGTGTGTGTGTGTGAGCGAGACTGCGTGTGTGTGTGTGTGTGAGCGAGACTGCGTGTGTGTGTGTGAGTGAGCGAGACTGCGTGTGTGTGTGTGTGAGCGAGACTGCGTGTGTGTGTGTGAGTGAGCGAGACTGCGTGTGTGTGTGTGTGAGCGAGACTGCGTGTGTGTGTGTGTGAGCGAGACTGCGTGTGTGTGTGTGTGAGCGAGACTGCGTGTGTGTGTGTGTGAGCGAGACTGCGTGTGTGTGTGTGTGAGCGAGACTGCGTGTGTGTGTGTGTGAGCGAGACTGCGTGTGTGTGTGTGTGAGCGAGACTGCGTGTGTGTGTGTGTGAGCGAGACTGCGTGTGTGTGTGTGTGTGAGCGAGACTGCGTGTGTGTGTGTGTGTGAGCGAGACTGCGTGTGTGTGTGTGTGAGCGAGACTGCGTGTGTGTGTGAGCGAGACTGCGTGTGTGTGTGTGTGTGAGCGCGAGACTGTGTGCGTGTGTGTGTGAGCGCGAGACTGTGTGCGTGTGTGTGTGAGCGAGACTGCGTGCGTGTGTGTGTGAGCAAGACTGCGTGCGTGTGTGTGTGAGCGAGACTGCGTGTGTGTGTGATCGAGACTGCGTGTGTGTGTGAGCGAGACTGCGTGTGCGTGTGTGTGTGAGCGAGACTGCGTGTGCGTGTGTGTGTGAGCGAGACTGCGTGTGTGTGTGTGTGAGCGAGACTGCGTGTGTGTGTGTGTGTGAGCGAGACTGCGTGTGTGTGTGAGCGAGACTGCGTGTGTGTGTGTGTGTGTGTGAGCGAGACTGCGTGTGTGTGTTTGTGTGTGAGGGAGACTGCGTGTGTGTGTGTGTGTGAGGGAGACTGCGTGTGTGTGTGTGTGTGAGGGAGACTGCGTGTGTGTGTTTGAGGGAGACTGCATGTGTGTGTTTGAGCGAGACTGCGTGTGTGTGTGTGAGCGAGACTGCGTGTGTGTGTGTGTGAGCGAGACTGCGTGTGTGTGTGTGTGTGTGTGTGTGAGCGAGACTGCGTGTGTGTGTGTGTGTGTAAGCGAGACTGCGTGTGTGTGTGTGTGTGAGCGAGACTGCGTGTGTGTGTGTGTGTGTGTGTGAGCGAGACTGCGTGTGTGTGTGTGTGTGTGAGCGAGTCTGCGTGTGTGTGTGTGTGAGCGAGACTGCGTGTGTGTGTGTGTGTGTGTGAGTGAGACTGCGTGTGTGTGTGTGTGTGAGCGAGACTGCGTGTGTGTGTGTGAGCGAGACTGCGTGTTTGTGTGTGTGAGCGAGACTGCGTGTGTGTGTGTGTGAGCGAGACTGCGTGTGTGTGTGTGTGAGCGAGACTGCGTGTGCGTGTGTGTGTGTGAGCGAGACTGCGTGTGTGTGTGTGTGAGCGAGACTGCGTGTGTGTGTGTGTGTGAGCGAGACTGCGTGTGTGTGTGTGTGTGTGTGAGCGAGACTGTGTGTGTGTGAGCGAGACTGCGTGTGTGTGTGTGTGAGCGAGACTGCGTGTGTGTGTGTGAGAGCGAGACTGCGTGTGTGTGTGTGTGAGAGAGCGAGACTGCGTGTGTGTGTGTGTGTGTGAGCGAGACTGCGTGTGTGTGTGTGAGCGAGACTGCATGTGTGTGTGTGTGTGTGTGAGCGAGACTGCGTGTGTGTGTGTGTGTGTGTGAGCGAGACTGCGTGTGTGTGTGTGTGTGTGTGTGAGCGAGACTGCGTGTGTGTGTGTGTGTGAGCGAGACAGCGTTTGTGTGTGTGTGTGTGTGAGCGAGACTGCGTGTGTGTGTGTGTGTGTGTGTGTGAGCGAGACTGCGTGTGTGTGAGCGAGACTGCGTGTGTGTGTGTGTGTGAGCGAGACTGCGTGTGTGTGTGTGTGTGAGCGAGACTGCGTGTGTGTGTGTGTGTGAGCGAGACTGCGTTGTGTGTGTGTGTGAGCGAGACTGCGTGTGTGTGTGTGTGTGAGCGAGACTGCGTGTGTGTGTGTGTGTGAGCGAGACTGCGTGTGTGTGTGAGCGAGACTGCGTGTGTGTGTGTGTGAGCGAGACTGCGTGTGTGTGTGAGCGAGACTGCGTGTGTGTGTGTGTGTGTGTGTGTGAGCGAGACTGCGTGTGTGTGTGAGCGAGACTGCGTGTGTGTGTGTGAGCGAGACTGCGTGTGTGTGTGTGTGAGAGCGAGACTGCGTGTGTGTGTGTGTGAGCGAGACTGCGTGTGTGTGTGTGTGTGAGCGAGACTGCGTGTGTGTGTGTGTGTGTGAGCGAGACTGCGTGTGTGTGTGTGTGTGTGAGCGAGACTGCGTGTGTTTGTGTGTGTGTGTGAGCGAGACTGCGTGTGTGTGTGTGTGAGCGAGACTGCGTGTGTGTGTGTGAGCGAGACTGCGTGTGTGTGTGTGTGTGTGAGCGAGACTGCGTGTGTGTGTGTGTGTGTGAGCGAGACTGTGTGTGTGTGAGCGAGACTGCGTGTGTGTGTGTGTGAGCGAAACTGCGTGTGTGTGTGTGTGTGTGTGAGCGAGACTGCGTGTGTGTGTGT
>NC_054469.1:113163860-113173860 GCF_017639515.1 Carcharodon carcharias
GGGAGACTGTGTGTGTGTGTGAGAGGGAGACTGTGTGTGTGTGTGTGAGAGGGAGACTGTGTGTGTGTGTGTGTGTGTGTGTGTGAGAGGGAGACTGTGTGTGTGTGTGTGTGTGTGAGAGGGAGACTGTGTGTGTGTGTGTGAGAGGGAGACTGTGTGTGTGTGTGTGTGAGAGGGAGACTGTGTGTGTGTGTGTGTGAGAGGGAGACTGTGTGTGTGTGTGTATGTGAGAGGGAGACTGTGTGTGTGTTTGTGTGTGTGTATGTGAGAGGGAGACTGTGTGTGTGTGTGTGAGGGAGACTGCGTGTGTGTGTGTGTGTGAGCGAGACTGCGTGTGTGTGTGTGTGTGTGTGAGCGAGACTGCGTGTGTGTGTGTGTGTGAGCGAGACTGCGTGTGTGTGTGTGTGTGTGAGCGAGACTGCGTGTGTGTGTGTGTGTGTGTGAGCGACTGCGCGTGTGTGTGTGTGTGTGGGAGACTGCGTGTGTGCGTGTGTGTGTGTGTGGGAGACTGCGTGTGTGTGTGTGTGTGTGTGGGAGACTGCATGTGTGTGTGTGTGTGGGAGACTGCGTGTGTGTGTGTGTGGGAGACTGCGTGTGTGTGTGTGGGAGACTGCGTGTGTGTGTGAGGGAGACTGCGTGTGTGTGTGAGGGAGACTGCGTGTGTGTGTGAGGGAGACTGCGTGTGTGTGTGAGGGAGACTGCGTGTGTGTGTGAGGGAGACTGCGTGTGTGTGTGAGGGAGACTGCGTGTGTGTGTGAGGGAGACTGCGTGTGTGTGTGAGGGAGACTGCGTGTGTGTGTGAGGGAGACTGCGTGTGTGAGTGAGGGAGACTGCGTGTGTGTGTGAGGGAGACTGCGTGTGTGTGTGAGGGAGACTGCGTGTGTGTGAGGGAGACTGCGTGTGTGTGTGAGGGAGACTGCGTGTGTGTGTGAGGGAGACTGCGTGTGTGTGTGAGGGAGACTGCGTGTGTGTGTGAGGGAGACTGCGTGTGTGTGTGAGGGAGACTGCGTGTGTGTGTGAGGGAGACTGCGTGTGTGTGTGAGGGAGACTGCGTGTGTGTGTGAGGGAGACTGCGTGTGTGTGTGAGGGAGACTGCGTGTGTGTGTGAGGGAGACTGCGTGTGTGTGTGAGGGAGACTGCGTGTGTGTGTGAGGGAGACTGCGTGTGTGTGTGTGTGTGTGTGGGAGACTGCGTGTGTGTGTGAGTGTGTGTGGGAGACTGCGTGTGTGTGTGTGTGTGTGTGGGAGACTGCGTGTGTGTGTGTGTGTGTGTGGGAGACTGCGTGTGTGTGTGTGTGTGTGTGGGAGACTGCGTGTGTGTGTGTGTGTGTGTGGGAGACTGCGTGTGTGTGTGTGTGTGTGAGGGAGACTGTGTGTGTGTGTGTGTGTGTGTGTGTGTGAGGGAGACTGTGTGTGTGTGTGTGTGTGAGGGAGACTGTGTGTGTGTGTGAGAGAGGGAGACTGAGTGTGTGTGTGTGAGAGGGAGACTGTGAGTGTGTGTGTGTGTGTGTGAGAGGAAGACTGTGTGTGTGTGTGTGTGTGTGTGTGTGCGTGTGTGAGAGGGAGACTGTGTGTTTGTGTGTGAGAGGGAGACTGTGTGTGTGTGTGTGTGTGTGTGTGTGTGTGTGTGTGTGAGGGAGACTGTGTGTGTGTGTGTGTGTGTGTGTGTGTGTGTGTGAGGGAGCTGTGTGTGTGTGTGTGTGTGTGTGTGTGTGTGTGAGAGGGAAACTGTGTGTGTGTGTGTGTGAGAGGGAGACTGTGTGTGTGTGTGTGTGTGAGAGGGAGACTGTGTGTGTGTGTGTGTGTGAGAGGGAGAATGTGTGTGTGTGTGTGAGAGGGAGACTGTGTGTGTGTGTGTGTGTGTGTGTGTGAGAGGGAGACTGTGTGTGTGTGTGTGTATGTGAGAGGCAGACTGTGTGTGTGTGTGTGAGGGAGACTGTGTGTGTGTGTGTGTGTGTGAGGGAGACTGTGTGTGTGTGTGTGTGTGTGTGTGTGAGAGGGAGACTGTGTGTGTGTGTGTGAGGGAGACTGTGTGTGTGTGTGTGTGTGAGGGAGACTGTGTGTGTGTGTGTGTGAGAGAGGGAGACTGTGTGTGTGTGTGAGAGAGGGAGACTGTGTGTGTGTGTGAGAGAGGGAGACTGTGTGTGTGTGCGTGAGAGGGAGACTGTGTGTGTGTGTGTGTGTGTGTGTGTGTGAGAGGGAGACTGTGTGTGTGTGTGTGTGTGTGTGAGAGGGAGACTGTGTGTGTGTGTGTGAGAGGGAGACTGTGTGTGTGTGTGTGAGAGGGAGACTGTGTGTGTGCGTGTGAGCGAGACTGCGTGTGTGCGTGTGAGCGAGACTGCGTGTGTGTGTGTGAGCGAGACTGCGTGTGTGTGTGTGTGAGCGACTGCGCGTGTGTGTGTGTGTGGGAGACTGCGTGTGTGTGTGTGTGTGGGAGACTGCATGTGTGTGTGTGTGTGTGTGTGGGAGACTGCATGTGTGTGTGTCTGTGTGTGGGAGACTGCGTGTGTGTGTGTGTGTGTGGGAGACTGTGTGTGTGTGTGTGTGTGTGGGAGAATGTGTGTGTGTGTGTGGGAGACTGCGTGTGTGTGTGTGTGTGGGAGACTGCGTGTGTGTGTGTGTGGGAGACTGCGTGTGTGTGTGTGTGTGTGAGAGGGAGACTGCGTGTCTGTGTGTGTGTGAGACGGAGACTGCGTGTGTGTGTGTGTGAGAGAGGGAGACTGTGTGTGTGTGTGTGTGAGAGGGAGACTGCGTGTGTGTGTGTGTGTGTGTGAGACGGAGACTGCGTGTGTGTATGTGTGTGAGAGGGAGACTGCGTGTGTGTGTGTGTGTGTGTGGGAGACTGCGTGTGTGTGTGTGTGTGTGTGGGAGACTGCGTGTGTGTGTGTGTGTGTGAGGGAGACTGTGTGTGTGTGTGTGTGTGTGTGTGTGTGAGGGAGACTGTGTGTGTGTGTGTGTGTGAGGGAGACTGTGTGTGTGTGTGAGAGAGGGAGACTGAGTGTGTGTGTGTGAGAGGGAGACTGTGAGTGTGTGTGTGTGTGTGTGAGAGGAAGACTGTGTGTGTGTGTGTGTGTGTGTGTGCGTGTGTGAGAGGGAGACTGTGTGTTTGTGTGTGAGAGGGAGACTGTGTGTGTGTGTGTGTGTGTGTGTGTGTGTGTGTGTGTGTGTGAGGGAGACTGTGTGTGTGTGTGTGTGTGTGTGTGTGTGTGTGAGGGAGACTGTGTGTGTGTGTGTGTGTGTGTGTGTGTGTGTGAGAGGGAAACTGTGTGTGTGTGTGTGTGAGAGGGAGACTGTGTGTGTGTGTGTGTGTGAGAGGGAGACTGTGTGTGTGTGTGTGTGTGAGAGGGAGAATGTGTGTGTGTGTGTGAGAGGGAGACTGTGTGTGTGTGTGTGTGTGTGTGTGTGAGAGGGAGACTGTGTGTGTGTGTGTGTGTGTGAGAGGGAGACTGTGTGTGTGTGTGTGAGGGAGACTGTGTGTGTGTGTGTGTGTGTGAGGGAGACTGTGTGTGTGTGTGTGTGTGTGTGTGTGAGAGGGAGACTGTGTGTGTGTGTGTGAGGGAGACTGTGTGTGTGTGTGTGTGTGAGGGAGACTGTGTGTGTGTGTGTGTGAGAGAGGGAGACTGTGTGTGTGTGTGTGAGAGAGGGAGACTGTGTGTGTGTGTGAGAGAGGGAGACTGTGTGTGTGTGCGTGAGAGGGAGACTGTGTGTGTGTGTGTGTGTGTGTGTGAGAGGGAGACTGTGTGTGTGTGTGTGTGTGTGTGAGAGGGAGACTGTGTGTGTGTGTGTGAGAGGGAGACTGTGTGTGTGTGTGTGAGAGGGAGACTGTGTGTGTGCGTGTGAGCGAGACTGCGTGTGTGCGTGTGAGCGAGACTGCGTGTGTGTGTGTGAGCGAGACTGCGTGTGTGTGTGTGTGAGCGACTGCGCGTGTGTGTGTGTGTGGGAGACTGCGTGTGTGTGTGTGTGTGGGAGACTGCATGTGTGTGTGTGTGTGTGTGTGGGAGACTGCATGTGTGTGTGTGTGTGTGTGGGAGACTGCGTGTGTGTGTGTGTGTGTGTGTGGGAGACTGTGTGTGTGTGTGTGTGTGTGTGGGAGAATGTGTGTGTGTGTGTGGGAGACTGCGTGTGTGTGTGTGTGTGGGAGACTGCGTGTGTGTGTGTGTGGGAGACTGCGTGTGTGTGTGTGTGTGTGAGAGGGAGACTGCGTGTCTGTGTGTGTGTGAGACGGAGACTGCGTGTGTGTGTGTGTGAGAGAGGGAGACTGTGTGTGTGTGTGTGTGAGAGGGAGACTGCGTGTGTGTGTGTGTGTGTGTGAGACGGAGACTGCGTGTGTGTATGTGTGTGAGAGGGAGACTGCGTGTGTGTGTGTGTGTGAGAGGGAGACTGCGTGTGTGTGTGTGTGTGTGTGAGAGGGAGACTGTGTGTGTGTGTGTGTATGTGAGAGGGAGACTGTGTGTGTGTGTGTGTATGTGAGAGGGAGACTGTGTGTGTGTGTGTGAGGGAGACTGCGTGTGTGTGTGTGTGTGAGCGAGACTGCGTGTGTGTGTGTGTGTGAGAGGGAGACTGCGTGTGTGTGTGTGTGAGAGGGAGACTGTGTGTGTGTGTGTGTGTGTGTGTGTGTGTGTGAGAGGGAGACTGTGTGTGTGTGTGTGTATGTGAGAGGGAGACTGTGTGTGTGTGTGTGTGTATGTGAGAGGGAGACTGTGTGTGTGTGTGTGAGGGAGACTGCGTGTGTGTGTGTGTGTGAGCGAGACTGCGTGTGTGTGTGTGTGTGAGCGAGACTGCGTGTGTGTGTGTGTGAGCGAGACTGCGTGTGTGTGTGTGTGTGTGAGCGAGACTGCGTGTGTGTGTGTGTGTGTGAGCGACTGCGCGTGTGTGTGTGTGTGTGTGGGAGACTGCATGTGTGTGTGTGTGTGTGTGTGGGAGACTGCATGTGTGTGTGTGTGTGGGAGACTGCGTGTGTGTGTGTGTGTGTGGGAGACTGCGTGTGTGTGTGTGGGAGACTGCGTGTGTGTGTGAGGGAGACTGCGTGTGTGTGTGAGGGAGACTGCGTGTGTGTGTGAGGGAGACTGCGTGTGTGTGTGAGGGAGACTGCGTGTGTGTGTGAGGGAGACTGCGTGTGTGTGTGAGGGAGACTGCGTGTGTGTGTGAGGGAGACTGCGTGTGTGTGTGAGGGAGACTGCGTGTGTGTGTGAGTGGGAGACTGCGTGTGTGTGTGTGTGTGTGTGGGAGACTGCGTGTGTGTGTGTGTGTGTGTGGGAGACTGCGTGTGTGTGTGTGTGTGTGTGTGGGAGACTGCGTGTGTGTGTGTGTGTGTGTGGGAGACTGCGTGAGTGTGTGTGTGTGTGTGTGGGAGACTGCGTGTGTGTGTGTGTGTGTGTGTGTGTGGGAGATTGCGTGTGTGTGTGTGTGTGTGTGTGGGAGACTGCGTGTGTGTGTGTGTGGGTGACTGCGTGTGTGTGTGTGTGTGTGTGAGGGAGACTGTGTGTGTGTGTGTGTGTGTGTGTGTGTGTGTGTGAGGGAGCTGTGTGTGTGTGTGTGTGTGTGTGTGTGTGTGTGAGGGAGCTGTGTGTGTGTGTGTGTGTGTGTGTGTGTGTGAGGGAGACTGTGTGTGTGTGTGTGTGTGTGTGAGGGAGACTGTGTGTGTGTGTGAGAGGGAGACTGTGTGTGTGTGTGTGTGTGAGAGGGAGACTGTGTGTGTGTGTGTGTGTGCGTGTGTGTGAGAGGGAGACTGTGTGTTTGTGTGTGAGAGGGAGACTGTGTGTGTGTGTGTGTGTGTGTGTGTGTGTGTGTGTGTGAGGGAGACTGTGTGTGTGTGTGTGTGTGTGAGAGGGAGACTGTGTGTGTGTGTGTGTGTGTGAGAGGGAGACTGTGTGTGTGTGTGTGAGAGGGAGACTGTGTGTGTGTGTGTGTGAGAGGGAGACTGTGTGTGTGTGTGTGTGTGTGTGTGAGAGGGAGAATGTGTGTGTGTGTGTGAGAGGGAGACTGTGTGTGTGTGTGTGTGTGTGTGTGTGTGTGTGTGTGTGTGTGTGTGTGAGAGCGAGACTGTGTGTGTGTGTGTGTGTGTGTGTGAGAGGGAGACTGTGTGTGTGTGTACGTGAGAGGCAGACTGTGTGTGTGTGTGTGAGGGAGACTGTGTGTGTGTGTGTGTGAGGGAGACTGTGTGTGTGTGTGTGTGAGAGAGGGAGACTGTGTGTGTGTGAGAGAGGGAGACTGTGTGTGTGTGTGAGAGAGGGAGACTGTGTGTGTGTGTGTGAGAGGGAGACTGTGTGTGTGTGTGTGTGTGTGTGTGTGTGAGAGGGAAACTGTGTGTGTGTGTGTGTGTGTGTGTGAGAGGGAGACTGTGTGTGTGTGTGTGTGTGAGGGAGACTGTGTGTGTGTGTGTGTGTGTGTGTGTGAGAGGGAGACTGTGTGTGTGTGTGTGAGGGAGACTGTGTGTGTGTGTGTGTGTGTGAGGGAGACTGTGTGTGTGTGTGTGTGAGAGAGGGAGACTGTGTGTGTGTGTGAGAGAGGGAGACTGTGTGTGTGTGTGAGAGAGGGAGACTGTGTGTGTGTGTGTGAGAGGGAGACTGTGTGTGTGTGTGTGTGTGTGTGTGTGAGAGGGAGACTGTGTGTGTGTGTGTGTGTGTGTGTGAGAGGGAGACTGTGTGTGTGTGTGTGAGAGGGAGACTGTGTGTGTGTGTGTGAGAGGGAGACTGTGTGTGTGCGTGTGAGCGAGACTGCGTGTGTGTGTGTGAGCGAGACTGCGTGTGTGTGTGTGTGAGCGACTGCGCGTGTGTGTGTGTGTGGGAGACTGCGTGTGTGTGTGTGTGTGGGAGACTGCATGTGTGTGTGTGTGTGTGTGTGTGGGAGACTGCATGTGTGTGTGTGTGTGTGTGGGAGACTGCGTGTGTGTGTGTGTGTGTGTGGGAGACTGTGTGTGTGTGTGTGTGTGTGTGGGAGACTGTGTGTGTGTGTGTGGGAGACTGCGTGTGTGTGTGTGTGGGAGACTGCGTGTGTGTGTGTGTGGGAGACTGCGTGTGTGTGTGTGTGGGAGACTGCGTGTGTGTGTGTGGGAGACTGCGTGTGTGTGTGTGTGTGTGAGAGGGAGACTGCGTGTCTGTGTGTGTGTGAGACGGAGACTGCGTGTGTGTGTGTGTGTGAGGGGGAGACTGTGTGTGTGTGTGTGTGTGTGTGTGAGACGGAGACTGCGTGTGTGTATGTGTGTGAGAGGGAGACTGCGTGTGTGTGTGTGTGTGAGAGGGAGACTGTGTGTGTGTGTGTGTGAGAGGGAGACTGTGTGTGTGTGTGTGTATGTGAGAGGGAGACTGTGTGTGTGTGTGTGTGTATGTGAGAGGGAGACTGTGTGTGTGTGTGTGAGGGAGACTGCGTGTGTGTGTGTGTGTGAGCGAGACTGCGTGTGTGTGTGTGTGTGAGCGAGACTGCGTGTGTGTGTGTGTGTGAGCGAGACTGCGTGTGTGTGTGTGTGTGTGTGTGAGCGAGACTGCGTGTGTGTGTGTGTGTGAGCGACTGCGCGTGTGTGTGTGTGTGTGTGGGAGACTGCATGTGTGTGTGTGTGTGTGTGTGGGAGACTGCGTGTGTGTGTGTGTGTGTGGGAGACTGCATGTGTGTGTGTGTGTGGGAGACTGCGTGTGTGTGTGTGTGTGTGGGAGACTGCGTGTGTGTGTGTGGGAGACTGCGTGTGTGTGTGTGGGAGACTGCGTGTGTGTGTGAGGGAGACTGCGTGTGTGTGTGAGGGAGACTGCGTGTGTGTGTGAGGGAGACTGCGTGTGTGTGTGAGGGAGACTGCGTGTGTGTGTGAGGGAGACTGCGTGTGTGTGTGAGGGAGACTGCGTGTGTGTGTGAGGGAGACTGCGTGTGTGTGTGAGGGAGACTGCGTGTGTGTGTGAGTGGGAGACTGCGTGTGTGTGTGTGTGTGTGTGTGGGAGACTGCGTGTGTGTGTGTGTGTGTGTGGGAGACTGCGTGTGTGTGTGTGTGTGTGTGGGAGACTGCGTGTGTGTGTGTGTGTGTGTGGGAGACTGCGTGAGTGTGTGTGTGTGTGTGTGGGAGACTGCGTGTGTGTGTGTGTGTGTGTGTGGGAGACTGCGTGTGTGTGTGTGTGTGTGTGGGAGACTGCGTGTGTGTGTGTGTGGGTGACTGCGTGTGTGTGTGTGTGTGTGTGAGGGAGACTGTGTGTGTGTGTGTGTGTGTGTGTGTGTGTGAGGGAGACTGTGTGTGTGTGTGTGTGTGTTTGAGGGAGACTGTGTGTGTGTGTGTGTGTGTGTGTGTGTGTGAGGGAGACTGTGTGTGTGTGTGTGTGTGTGAGAGGGAGACTGTGTGTGTGTGTGTGTGTGAGAGGGAGACTGTGTGTGTGTGTGTGCGTGTGTGTGAGAGGGAGACTGTGTGTTTGTGTGTGAGAGGGAGACTGTGTGTGTGTGTGTGTGTGTGTGTGTGTGTGTGTGTGAGGGAGACTATGTGTGTGTGTGTGTGTGTGTGTGAGAGGGAGACTATGTGTGTGTGTGTGTGTGTGTGTGAGAGGGAGACTGTGTGTGTGTGTGTGTGAGAGGGAGACTGTGTGTGTGTGTGTGTGAGAGGGAGACTGTGTGTGTGTGTGTGTGTGAGAGGGAGACTGTGTGTGTGTGTGTGAGAGGGAGAATGTGTGTGTGTGTGTGAGAGGGAGACTGTGTGTGTGTGTGTGTGTGTGTGTGTGTGAGAGGGAGACTGTGTGTGTGTGTGTGTGTGTGTGTGAGAGGGAGACTGTGTGTGTGTGTATGTGAGAGGCAGACTGTGTGTGTGTGTGTGAGGGAGACTGTGTGTGTGTGTGTGTGAGGGAGACTGTTTGTGTGTGTGTGAGAGAGAGGGAGACTGTGTGTGTGTGTGAGAGAGGGAGACTGTGTGTGTGTGTGAGAGAGGGAGACTGTGTGTGTGTGTGTGAGAGGGAGACTGTGTGTGTGTGTGTGTGTGTGTGAGAGGGAAACTGTGTGTGTGTGTGTGTGTGTGTGTGTGTGTGTGAGAGGGAGACTGTGTGTGTGTGTGTGAGAGGGAGACTGTGTGTGTGTGTGTGAGAGGGAGACTGTGTGTGTGCGTGTGAGCGAGACTGCGTGTGTGTGTGTGAGCGAGACTGCGTGTGTGTGTGTGTGTGTGTGAGCAACTGCGCGTGTGTGTGTGTGTGTGTGGGAGAATGCGTGTGTGTGTGTGTGTGTGTGAGACTGCGTGTGTGTGTGTGTGTGTGGGAGACTGCATGTGTGTGTGTGTGTGGGAGACTGCGTGTGTGTGTGTGTGGGAGACTGCGTGTGTGTGTGTGTGGGAGACTGCGTGTGTGTGTGTGTGGGAGACTGCGTGTGTGTGTGTGTGTGGGAGACTGCGTGTGTGTGTGTGTGTGTGGGAGACTGCGTGTGTGTGTGTGGGAGACTGCGTGTGTGTGTGTGGGAGACTGCGTGTGTGTGTGTGGGAGACTGCGTGTGTGTGTGAGGGAGACTGCGTGTGTGTGTGTGAGGGAGACTGCGTGTGTGTGTGTGAGGGAGACTGCGTGTGTGTGTGTGTGTGTGTGTGTGAGCGAGACTGCGTGTGTGTGTGTGTGTGAGCGAGACTGCGTGTGTGTGTGTGTGTGGGAGACTGCGTGTGTGTGTGTGTGTGTGTGGGAGACTGCGTGTGTGTGTGAGTGTGTGTGGGAGACTGCGTGTGTGTGTGAGTGTGTGAGGGAGACTGCGTGTGTGTGTGTGTGTGGGAGACTGCGTGTGTGTGTGTGTGTGAGAGGGAGACTGCATGTCTGTGTGTGTGTGAGACGGAGACTGCGTGTGTGTGTGTGTGTGAGAGGGAGACATGTGTGTGTGTGTGTGTGAGAGGGAGACTGCGTGTGTGTGTGTGTGTGTGTGAGACGGAGACTGCGTGTGTGTGTGTGTGTGAGAGGGAGACTGCGTGTGTGTGTGTGTGTGTGTGAGAGGGAGACTGCGTGTGTGTGTGTGTGTGAGGGAGACTGTGTGTGTGTGTGTGAGAGAGGGAGACTGCGTGTGTGTGTGTGTGT
>NC_054469.1:113183860-113188860 GCF_017639515.1 Carcharodon carcharias
GTGTGGGAGACTGCGTGTGTGTGTGTGTGTGTGGGAGACTGCGTGTGTGTGTGTGTGTGTGGGAAACTGCGTGTGTGTGTGTGTGTGTGTGTGTGGGAGACTGCGTGTGTGTGTGTGTGTGGGAGACTGCGTGTGTGTGTGTGTGTGAGGGAGACCGTGTGTGTGTGTGTGTGTGTGTGTGTGTGGGTGACTGCGTGTGTGTGTGTGTGTGTGTGAGGGAGACTGTGTGTGTGTGTGTGTGTGTGTGTGTGTGTGTGAGGGAGACTGTGTGTGTGTGAGAGAGGGAGACTGAGTGTGTGTGTGTGAGGGAGACTGTGTGTGTGTGTGTGTGTGTGTGTGTGTGTGTGTGAGAGGGAGACTGTGTGTGTGTGTGTGTGTGTGTGTGTGAGAGGGAGACTGTGTGTTTGTGTGTGAGAGGGAGACTGTGTGTGTGTGTGTGTGTGTGTGAGAGGGAGACTGTGTGTGTGTGTGTGTGTGTGTGAGGGAGACTGTGTGTGTGTGTGTGTGTGAGAGGGAGACTGTGTGTGTGTGTGTGAGAGGGAGACTGTGTGTGTGTGTGTGAGAGGGAGACTGTGTGTGTGTGTGTGAGAGGGAGACTGTGTGTGTGTGTGTGAGAGGGAGACTGTGTGTGTGTGTGTGTGTGAGAGGGAGACTGTGTGTGTGTGTGTGAGAGGGAGACTGTGTGTGTGTGTGTGAGAGGGAGACTCTGTGTGTGTGTGTGTGTGTGTGTGAGAGGGAGACTGTGTGTGTGTGTGTGTATGTGAGAGGCAGACTGCGTGTGTGTGTGTGAGGGAGACTGTGTGTGTGTGTGTGAGAGAGGGAGACTGTGTGTGTGTGTGAGAGAGGGAGACTGTGTGTGTGTGTGAGAGAGGGAGACTGTGTGTGTGTGTGTGAGAGGGAGACTGTGTGCGTGTGTGTGTGTGTGAGAGGGAGACTGTGTGTGTGTGTGTGTGTGTGTGTGTGTGTGTGAGAGGGAGACTGTGTGTGTGCGTGTGTGTGTGTGTGAGCGAGACTGCGTGTGTGTGCGTGTGTGTGTGTGTGTGAGCGAGACTGCGTGTGTGTGTGTGAGCGAGACTGCGCGTGTGTGTGTGTGTGTGTGAGCGACTGCGCGTGTGTGTGTGTGTGTGTGGGAGACTGCGTGTGTGTGCGTGTGTGTGGGAGACTGCGTGTGTGTGTGTGTGTGTGTGGGAGACTGCATGTGTGTGTGTGTGTGGGAGACTGCGTGTGTGTGTGTGTGGGAGACTGCGTGTGTGTGTGTGTGTGTGGGAGACTGCGTGTGTGTGTGTGTGGGAGACTGCGTGTGTGTGTGAGGGAGACTGCATGTGTGTGTGAGGGAGACTGCGTGTGTGTGTGAGGGAGACTGCGTGTGTGTGTGTGTGTGTGTGAGAGGGAGACTGTGTGTGTGTGTGTGTGTGTGAGAGGGAGAATTTGTGTGTGTGTGAGAGGGAGACTGTGTGTGTGTGTGAGAGGGAGACTGTGTGTGTGTGTGAGAGGGAGACTGTGTGTGTGTGTGAGAGGGAGACTGTGTGTGTGTGAGAGAGGGAGAGTGTGTGTGTGTGTGAGGGAGACTGTGTGTGTGTGTGTGTGTGGGAGACTGTGAGTGTGTGTGTGTGTGGGAGACTGTGTGTGTGTGTGTGTGTGTGTGTGTGTGTGTGTGTGAGACTGTGTGTGTGTGTGTGTGTGTGTGTGTGTGAGACTGTGTGTGTGTCTGTGTGTGTGAGACTGTGTGTGTGTGTGTGTGTGAGACTGTGTGTGTGTGTGTGTGTGTGTGTGTGGGAGATTGTGTGTGTGGGAGACTGTGTGTGTGGGAGACTGTGTGTGTGGGAGACTGTGTGTGAGGGAGACTGTGTGTGTGTGTGTGAGGGAGACTGTGTGTGTGTGTGTGAGGGAGACTGTGTGTGTGTGTGTGAGGGAGACTGTGTGTGTGTGAGGGAGACTGTGTGTGTGTGAGGGAGTCTGTGTGTGTGTGTGTGTGTGAGGGAGACTGTGTGTGTGTGTGTGTGTGAGGGAGACTGCGTGTGTGTGTGTGTGTGTGAGGGGGAGACTGCGTATGTGTGTGTGTGTGTGTGAGAGGGAGACTGCGTATGTGTGTGTGTGTGTGTGAGAGGGAGACTGTGTGTGTGTGTGTGTGTGAGAGGGAGACTGTGTGTGTGTGTGTGTGTGTGTGTGTGTGTGAGAGGGAGACTGTGTGTGTGTGTGTGTGAGAGGGAGACTGTGTGTGTGTGTGTGTGAGAGGGAGACTGCGTGTGTGTGTGTGTGTGAGAGGGAGACTGCGTGTGTGTGTGTGTGTGAGAGGGAGACTGCGTGTGTGTGTGTGTGTGAGAGGGAGACTGCGTGTGTGTGTGTGTGAGGGAGACTGTGTGTGTGTGTGTGTGAGAGAGGGAGACTGTGTGTGTGTGTGTGTGTGAGAGGGAGACTGTGTGTGTGTGTGTGTGTGTGTGTGTGTGAGAGGGAGACTGTGTGTGTGTGTGTGTGAGCGAGACTGCGTGTGTGTGTGTGTGTGAGCGAGACTGCGTGTGTGGGTGTGTGAGAGGGAGACTCCGTGTGTGTGTGTGTGAGAGGGAGACTGCGTGTTTGTGTGTGTGTGTGTGAGGGAGACTGTGTGTGTGTGTGTGAGAGAGGGAGACTGTGTGTGTGTGTGTGTGTGAGAGGGAGACTGTGTGTGTGTGTGTGTGTGTGTGTGTGTGTGAGAGAGGGAGACTGTGTGTGTGTGTGTGTGAGCGAGACTGCGTGTGTGTGTGTGTGTGAGCGAGACAGCGTGTGTGGGTGTGAGAGCGAGACTGCGTGTGTGTGTGTGTGTGAGCGAGACTGCGTGTGTGTGTGTGTGAGCGAGACTGCGTGTGTGTGTGTGTGAGGGAGACTGTGTGTGTGTGTGAGGGAGACTGTGTGTGTGTGTGAGGGAGACTGTGTGTGTGTGTGTGAGGGAGACTGTGTGTGTGTGTGTGTGTGTGTGTGTGTGAGGGAGACTGTGTGTGTGTGTGTGTGTGAGGGAGACTGTGTGTGTGTGTGTGTGTGAGGGAGACTGTGTGTGTGTGTGTGTGAGGGAGACTGTGTGTGTGTGTGGGAGAGGGAGACTGTGTGTGTGTGTGTGTGAGAGGGAGACTGTGTGTGTGTGTGTGTGTGTGTGTGTGTGTGTGTGAGAGGGAGACTGTGTGTGTGTGTGTGTGTGAGCGAGACTGCGTGTGTGTGTGTGTGTGAGCGAGACTGCGTGTGTGGGTGCGTGAGCGAGACTGCGTGTGTGTGTGTGTGTGAGCGAGACTGCGTGTGTGTGTGTGTGTGAGCGAGACTGCGTGTGTGTGTGTGTGTGAGCGACTGCGCGTGTGTGTGTGTGTGTGGGAGACTGCGTGTGTGTGTGTGTGTGTGGGAGACTGCATGTGTGTGTGTGTGTGTGTGGGAGACTGCGTGTGTGTGTGTGTGTGAGGGAGACTGTGTGTGTGTGTGAGAGAGGGAGACTGCGTGTGTGTGTGTGTGTGAGCGAGACTGCGTGTGTGTGTGTGTGTGTGTGAGCGACTGCGCGTGTGTGTGTGTGTGGGAGACTGCGTGTGTGTGTGTGTGTGTGGGAGACTGCATGTGTGTGTGTGTGTGTGTGTGTGGGAGACTGCATGTGTGTGTGTGTGTGTGTGGGAGACTGCGTGTGTGTGTGTGTGTGTGGGAGACTGTGTGTGTGTGTGTGTGTGTGTGTGTGTGTGTGTGAGACTGTGTGTGTGTGTGTGGGAGACTGCGTGTGTGTGTGTGTGGGAGACTGCGTGTGTGTGTGTGTGTGTGTGGGAGACTGCGTGTGTGTGTGTGTGTGGGAGACTGCGTGTGTGTGTGTGTGTGGGAGACTGCGTGTGTGTGTGTGTGTGTGTGGGAGACTGCGTGTGTGTGTGTGTGTGTGTGTGGGAGACTGCGTGTGTGTGTGTGTGTGTGTGTGTGGGAGACTGCGTGTGTGTGTGTGTGTGTGAGGGAGACTGTGTGTGTGTGTGTGTGTGTGTGTGTGTGTGAGGGAGACTGTGTGCGTGTGTGTGTGTGAGGGAGACTGTGTGTGTGTGTGTGAGAGAGGGAGACTGTGTGTGTGTGTGTGTGAGAGGGAGACTGTGTGTGTGTGTGTGTGAGAGGGAGACTGTGTGTGTGTGTGTGAGAGGGAGACTGTGTGTGTGTGTGTGTGTGTGTGTGTGAGAGGGAGACTGTGTGTGTGTGTGTGTGTGTGTGTGTGTGTGTGAGAGGGAGACTGTGTGTGTGTGTGTGTGTGTGTGTGTGTGAGAGGGAGACTGTGTGTGTGTGTGTGAGAGGGAGACTGTGTGTGTGTGTGTGTGTGTGTGAGAGGGAGACTGTGTGTGTGTGTGTGTGTATGTGAGAGGGAGACTGTGTGTGTGTGTGTGTGTGTGAGCGAGACTGCGTGTGTGTGTGTGTGTGAGGGAGACTGCGTGTGTGTGTGTGTGTGAGGGAGACTGCGTGTGTGTGTGTGAGCGAGACTGCGTGTGTGTGTGTGTGTGAGCGAGACTGCGTGTGTGTGTGTGTGTGTGTGAGCGACTGCGCGTGTGTGTGTGTGTGTGTGGGAGACTGCGTGTGTGTGTGTGTGTGTGTGGGAGACTGCGTGTGTGTGTGTGTGTGTGGGAGACTGCATGTGTGTGTGTGTGTGGGAGACTGCGTGTGTGTGTGTGTGGGAGACTGCGTGTGTGTGTGTGTGTGTGGGAGACTGCGTGTGTGTGTGTGTGTGTGGGAGACTGCGTGTGTGTGTGTGGGAGTGTGCGTGTGTGTGTGTGGGAGACTGCGTGTGTGTGTGTGGGAGACCGCATGTGTGTGTGTGAGGGAGACTGCGTGTGTGTGTGAGGGAGACTGCGTGTGTGTGTGAGGGAGACTGCGTGTGTGTGTGAGGGAGACTGCGTGTGTGTGTGAGGGAGACTGCGTGTGTGTGTGAGGGAGACTGCGTGTGTGTGTGAGGGAGACTGCGTGTGTGTGTGTGTGTGTGGGAGACTGCGTGTGTGTGTGTGTGTGTGGGAGACTGCGTGTGTGTGTGT
>NC_054469.1:113221360-113238860 GCF_017639515.1 Carcharodon carcharias
TGTGTGTGGGAGACTGTGTGTGTGTGTGAGAGAGGGAGACTGTGTGTGTGTGTGAGAGAGGGAGACTGTGTGTGTGTGTGTGTGAGAGGGAGACTGTGTGCGTGTGTGTGTGTGTGTGAGAGGGAGACTGTGTGCGTGTGTGTGTGTGTGTGAGAGGGAGACTGTGTGTGTGTGTGTGTGTGTGTGAGAGGGAGACTGTGTGTGTGTGTGTGAGAGGGAGACTGTGTGTGTGCGTGTGTGTGTGTGTGTGTGTGTGTGAGGGAGACTGTGTGTGTGTGTGTGTGTGTGTGTGAGAGGGAGACTGTGTGTGTGTGTGAGAGGGAGACTGTGTGTGTGTGAGAGGGAGACTGTGTGTGTGTGTGAGAGGGAGACTGTGTGTGTGTGTGTGTGAGGGAGACTGTGTGTGTGTGTGGGAGAGTGTGTGTGTGTGTGTGTGTGTGTGGGAGACTGTGTGTGTGTGTGTGTGTGTGTGGGAGACTGTGTGTGTGTGTGTGTGTGTGGGAGACTGTGTGTGTGTGTGTGTGTGGGAGACTGTGTGTGTGTGTGTGTGTGTGTGTATGTGAGAGGGAGACTGTGTGTGTGTGTGTGTGTGTGAGGGAGACTGCGTGTGTGTGTGTGTGTGAGCGAGACTGCGTGTGTGTGTGTGTGTGAGCGAGACTGCGTGTGTGTGTGTGAGCGAGACTGCGTGTGTGTGTGTGTGTGAGCGAGACTGCGTGTGTGTGTGTGTGTGTGAGCGAGACTGCGTGTGTGTGTGTGAGCGAGACTGCGTGTGTGTGTGTGTGTGTGAGCGACTGTGCGTGTGTGTGTGTGTGTGAGCGAGACTGCGTGTGTGTGTGTGTGTGAGCGAGACTGCGTGTGTGTGTGTGTGTGAGCGAGACTGCGTGTGTGTGTGTGTGTGAGCGAGACTGCGTGTGTGTGTGTGAGCGAGACTGCGTGTGTGTGTGTGTGTGTGAGCGACTGTGCGTGTGTGTGTGTGTGTGTGGGAGACTGCGTGTGTGTGTGTGTGGGAGACTGCGTGTGTGTGTGTGTGTGTGTGTGTGGGAGACTGCATGTGTGTGTGTGTGTGGGAGACTGCATGTGTGTGTGTGTGTGGGAGACTGCGTGTGTGTGTGTGTGGGAGACTGCGTGTGTGTGTGTGTGGGAGACTGCGTGTGTGTGTGTGTGGGAGACTGCGTGTGTGTGTGTGTGGGAGACTGCGTGTGTGTGTGTGTGGGAGACTGCGTGTGTGTGTGTGTGGGAGACTGCGTGTGTGTGTGTGTGGGAGACTGCGTGTGTGTGTGTGTGTGTGTGGGAGACTGCGTGTGTGTGTGTGTGGGAGACTGCGTGTGTGTGTGTGGGAGACTGCGTGTGTGTGTGTGGGAGACTGCGTGTGTGTGTGTGGGAGACTGCGTGTGTGTGTGTGGGAGACTGCGTGTGTGTGTGTGGGAGACTGCGTGTGTGTGTGAGGGAGACTGCGTGTGTGTGTGAGGGAGACTGCGTGTGTGTGTGAGGGAGACTGCGTGTGTGTGTGAGGGAGACTGCGTGTGTGTGTGAGGGAGACTGCGTGTGTGTGTGAGGGAGACTGCGTGTGTGTGTGAGGGAGACTGCGTGTGTGTGTGAGGGAGACTGCGTGTGTGTGTGAGGGAGACTGCGTGTGTGTGTGAGGGAGACTGCGTGTGTGTGTGAGGGAGACTGCGTGTGTGTGTGTGTGTGTGGGAGACTGCGTGTGTGTGTGTGTGTGTGTGTGGGAGACTGCGTGTGTGTGTGTGTGTGTGTGGGAGACTGCGTGTGTGTGTGAGTGTGTGTGGGAGACTGCGTGTGTGTGTGTGTGTGTGTGGGAGACTGCGTGTGTGTGTGTGTGTGTGTGTGTGGGAGACTGCGTGTGTGTGTGTGTGTGAGCGAGACTGTGTGTGTGTGTGTGTGAGGGAGACTGTGTGTGTGTGTGTGTGAGGGAGACTGTGTGTGTGTGTGTGAGAGGGAGACTGTGTGTGTGTGTGTGTGTGTGAGAGGGAGACTGTGTGTGTGTGTGTGTGAGAGGGAGACTGTGTGTGTGTGTGTGTGAGAGGGAGACTGTGTGTGTGTGTGTGTGAGAGGGAGACTGTGTGTGTGTGTGTGTGTGTGAGAGGGAGACTGTGTGTGTGTGTGTGTGAGAGGGAGACTGTGTGTGTGTGTTTGTGTGAGAGGGAGACTGCGTGTGTGTGTGTGTGTGTGAGGGAGACTGCGTGTGTGTGTGTGTGAGGGAGACTGTGTGTGTGTGTGTGTGTGTGTGTGTGTGTGTGTGAGAGGGAGACTGTGTGTGTGTGTGTGTGTGTGTGTGTGAGAGGGAGACTGTGTGTGTGTGTGAGAGGGAGACTGTGTGTGTGTGTGAGAGGGAGACTGTGTGTGTGTGAGAGGGAGACTGTGTGTGTGTGTGTGTGTGTGTGAGAGGGAGACTGTGTGTGTGTGTGTGTGTATGTGAGAGGCAGACTGTGTGTGTGTGTGTGAGGGAGACTGTGTGTGTGTGTGTGTGTGTGGGAGACTGTGTGTGTGTGTGAGAGAGGGAGACTGTGTGTGTGTGTGAGAGAGGGAGACTGTGTGTGTGTGTGTGTGAGAGGGAGACTGTGTGCGTGTGTGTGTGTGTGTGAGAGGGAGACTGTGTGTGTGTGTGTGTGTGTGTGTGAGAGGGAGACTGTGTGTGTGTGTGTGAGAGGGAGACTGTGTGTGTGCGTGTGTGTGTGTGTGTGTGTGTGTGAGGGAGACTGTGTGTGTGTGTGTGTGTGTGTGTGTGAGAGGGAGACTGTGTGTGTGTGTGAGAGGGAGACTGTGTGTGTGTGAGAGGGAGACTGTGTGTGTGTGTGAGAGGGAGACTGTGTGTGTGTGTGTGTGAGGGAGACTGTGTGTGTGTGTGGGAGATTGTGTGTGTGTGTGTGTGTGTGTGGGAGACTGTGTGTGTGTGTGTGTGTGTGTGGGAGACTGTGTGTGTGTGTGTGTGTGTGGGAGACTGTGTGTGTGTGTGTGTGTGGGAGACTGTGTGTGTGTGTGTGTGTGTGTGTATGTGAGAGGGAGACTGTGTGTGTGTGTGTGTGTGTGAGGGAGACTGCGTGTGTGTGTGTGTGTGAGCGAGACTGCGTGTGTGTGTGTGTGTGAGCGAGACTGCGTGTGTGTGTGTGAGCGAGACTGCGTGTGTGTGTGTGTGTGAGAGAGACTGCGTGTGTGTGTGTGTGTGTGAGCGAGACTGCGTGTGTGTGTGTGAGCGAGACTGCGTGTGTGTGTGTGTGTGTGAGCGACTGTGCGTGTGTGTGTGTGTGTGTGGGAGACTGCGTGTGTGTGTGTGTGTGTGTGTGGGAGACTGCGTGTGTGTGTGTGTGTGTGTGTGTGGGAGACTGCATGTGTGTGTGTGTGTGGGAGACTGCATGTGTGTGTGTGTGTGGGAGACTGCGTGTGTGTGTGTGTGGAGACTGCGTGTGTGTGTGTGTGGGAGACTGCGTGTGTGTGTGTGTGGGAGACTGCGTGTGTGTGTGTGTGGGAGACTGCGTGTGTGTGTGTGTGGGAGACTGCGTGTGTGTGTGTGTGGGAGACTGCGTGTGTGTGTGTGTGGGAGACTGCGTGTGTGTGTGTGGGAGACTGCGTGTGTGTGTGTGTGGGAGACTGCGTGTGTGTGTGTGGGAGACTGCGTGTGTGTGTGTGGGAGACTGCGTGTGTGTGTGTGGGAGACTGCGTGTGTGTGTGTGGGAGACTGCGTGTGTGTGTGTGGGAGACTGCGTGTGTGTGTGAGGGAGACTGCGTGTGTGTGTGAGGGAGACTGCGTGTGTGTGTGAGGGAGACTGCGTGTGTGTGTGAGGGAGACTGCGTGTGTGTGTGAGGGAGACTGCGTGTGTGTGTGAGGGAGACTGCGTGTGTGTGTGAGGGAGACTGCGTGTGTGTGTGAGGGAGACTGCGTGTGTGTGTGAGGGAGACTGCGTGTGTGTGTGAGGGAGACTGCGTGTGTGTGTGAGGGAGACTGCGTGTGTGTGTGAGGGAGACTGCGTGTGTGTGTGTGTGTGTGTGTGGGAGACTGCGTGTGTGTGTGTGTGTGTGGGAGACTGCGTGTGTGTGTGAGTGTGTGTGGGAGACTGCGTGTGTGTGTGTGTGTGTGTGTGGGAGACTGCGTGTGTGTGTGTGTGTGTGTGGGAGACTGCGTGTGTGTGTGTGTGTGTGTGTGGGAGACTGCGTGTGTGTGTGTGTGTGTGAGGGAGACTGTGTGTGTGTGTGTGTTAGTGTGTGTGAGGGAGACTGTGTGTGTGTGTGTGTGTGTGAGGGAGACTGTGTGTGTGTGTGTGTGTGTGAGGGAGACTGTGTGTGTGTGAGAGAGAGGGAGACTGAGTGTGTGTGTGTGAGAGGGAGACTGTGTGTGTGTGTGTGTGTGTGTGTGTGTGTGTGTGTGTGTGTGTGTGTGTGAGGGAGACTGTGTGTGTGTGTGTGTGTGTGTGTGTGAGGGAGACTGTGTGTGTGTGTGAGAGAGGGAGACTGAGTGTGTGTGTGTGAGAGGGAGACTGTGTGTGTGTGTGTGAGAGGGAGACTGTGTGTGTGTGTGTGTGTGTGCGTGTGTGTGAGAGGGAGACTGTGTGTTTGTGTGTGAGAGGGAGACTGTGTGTGTGTGTGTGTGTGTGTGTGTGTGTGTGAGGGAGACTGTGTGTGTGTGTGTGTGTGAGAGGGAGACTGTGTGTGTGTGTGTGAGAGGGAGACTGTGTGTGTGTGTGTGAGAGGGAGACTGTGTGTGTGTGTGTGTGAGAGGGAGACTGTGTGTGTGTGTGTGTGTGTGTGTGTGAGAGTGAGTCTGTGTGTGTGTGTGTGAGAGGGAGACTGTGTGTGTGTGTGAGAGGGAGACTGTGTGTGTGTGTGTGTGTGTGTGTGAGAGGGAGACTGTGTGTGTGTGTGTGTGTGTGTATGTGAGAGGCAGACTGTGTGTGTGTGTGTGAGGGAGACTGTGTGTGTGTGTGTGTGTGTGGGGGAGACTGTGTGTGTGTGAGAGAGAGGGAGACTGTGTGTGTGTGTGAGAGAGGGAGACTGTGTGTGTGTGTGAGAGAGGGAGACTGTGTGTGTGTGTGAGAGAGGGAGACTGTGTGTGTGTGTGAGAGAGGGAGACTGTGTGCGTGTGTGTGTGTGTGTGAGAGGGAGACTGTGTGTGTGTGTGTGTGTGAGAGGGAGACTGTGTGTGTGTGTGTGTGAGAGGGAGACTGTGTGTGTGCGTGTGTGTGTGTGTGTGTGTGTGTGTGAGGGAGACTGTGTGTGTGTGTGTGTGTGTGTGAGAGGGAGACTGTGTGTGTGTGTGAGAGGGAGACTGTGTGTGTGTGTGAGAGGGAGACTGTGTGTGTGTGTCTGTGAGGGAGACTGTGTGTGTGTGTGTGGGAGACTGTGTGTGTGTGTGTGTGTGTGTGTGTGTGTGTGTGGGAGACTGTGTGTGTGTGTGTGTGTGTGGGAGACTGTGTGTGTGTGTGGGAGACTGTGTGTGTGTGTGTGTGTGGGAGACTGTGTGTGTGTGTGTGTGTGTATGTGAGAGGGAGACTGTGTGTGTGTGTGTGTGTGTGAGGGAGACTGCGTGTGTGTGTGTGTGTGAGCGAGACTGCGTGTGTGTGTGTGTGTGAGCGAGACTGCGTCTGTGTGTGTGTGTGTGAGCGAGACTGCGTGTGTGTGTGTGTGTGAGCGAGACTGCGTGTGTGTGTGTGTGTGTGAGCGAGACTGCGTGTGTGTGTGTGAGCGAGACTGCGTGTGTGTGTGTGTGTGTGAGCGACTGTGCGTGTGTGTGTGTGTGTGTGGGAGACTGCGTGTGTGTGTGTGTGTGTGTGTGGGAGACTGCGTGTGTGTGTGTGTGTGTGTGTGGGAGACTGCATGTGTGTGTGTGTGTGGGAGACTGCATGTGTGTGTGTGTGTGGGAGACTGCGTGTGTGTGTGTGTGGGAGACTGCGTGTGTGTGTGTGTGGGAGACTGCGTGTGTGTGTGTGTGGGAGACTCCGTGTGTGTGTGTGTGGGAGACTGCGTGTGTGTGTGTGTGGGAGACTGCGTGTGTGTGTGTGTGGGAGACTGCGTGTGTGTGTGTGTGGGAGACTGCGTGTGTGTGTGTGTGGGAGACTGCGTGTGTGTGTGTGTGTGTGGGAGACTGCGTGTGTGTGTGTGTGGGAGACTGCGTGTGTGTGTGTGGGAGACTGCGTGTGTGTGTGTGGGAGACTGCGTGTGTGTGTGTGGGAGACTGCGTGTGTGTGTGTGGGAGACTGCGTGTGTGTGTGAGGGAGACTGCGTGTGTGTGTGAGGGAGACTGCGTGTGTGTGTGAGGGAGACTGCGTGTGTGTGTGAGGGAGACTGCGTGTGTGAGTGAGGGAGACTGCGTGTGTGAGTGAGGGAGACTGCGTGTGTGTGTGAGGGAGACTTCGTGTGTGTGTGAGGGAGACTGCGTGTGTGTGTGAGGGAGACTGCGTGTGTGTGTGAGGGAGACTGCGTGTGTGTGTGAGGGAGACTGCGTGTGTGTGTGAGGGAGACTGCGTGTGTGTGTGAGGGAGACTGCGTGTGTGTGTGAGGGAGACTGCGTGTGTGTGTGAGGGAGACTGCGTGTGTGTGTGTGTGTGTGTGGGAGACTGCGTGTGTGTGTGTGTGTGTGGGAGACTGCGTGTGTGTGTGAGTGTGTGTGGGAGACTGCGTGTGTGTGTGGGAGACTGCGTGTGTGTGTGTGTGTGTGTGGGAGACTGCGTGTGTGTGTGTGTGTGTGTGGGAGACTGCGTGTGTGTGTGTGTGTGTGTGAGGGAGACTGTGTGTGTGTGTGTGTGTTAGTGTGTGTGAGGGAGACTGTGTGTGTGTGTGTGTGAGGGAGACTGTGTGTGTGTGTGTGTGTGTGTGAGGGAGACTGTGTGTGTGTGTGAGAGAGGGAGACTGAGTGTGTGTGTGTGAGAGGGAGACTGTGTGTGTGTGTGTGTGTGTGTGTGTGTGTGAGGGAGACTGTGTGTGTGTGTGTGTGTGTGTGTGTGAGAGGGAGACTGTGTGTGTGTGTGTGTGAGAGGGAGACTGTGTGTGTGTGTGTGTGAGAGGGAGACTGTGTGTGTGTGTGTGTGTGTGCGTGTGTGTGAGAGGGAGACTGTGTGTTTGTGTGTGAGAGGGAGACTGTGTGTGTGTGTGTGTGTGTGTGTGTGTGTGTGTGAGGGAGACTGTGTGTGTGTGTGTGTGAGAGGGAGACTGTGTGTGTGTGTGAGAGGGAGACTGTGTGTGTGTGTGTGAGAGGGAGACTGTGTGTGTGTGTGTGTGAGAGGGAGACTGTGTGTGTGTGTGTGTGTGTGTGTGTGAGAGGGAGACTGTGTGTGTGTGTGAGAGAGGGAGACTGTGTGTGTGTGTGAGAGGGAGACTGTGTGTGTGTGTGTGTGTGTGTGTGTGAGAGGGAGACTCTGTGTGTGTGTGTGTGTGTATGTGAGAGGCAGACTGTGTGTGTGTGTGTGAGGGAGACTGTGTGTGTGTGTGTGTGTGTGGGAGACTGTGTGTGTGTGTGAGAGAGGGAGACTGTGTGTGTGTGTGAGAGAGGGAGACTGTGTGTGTGTGTGTGAGAGGGAGACTGTGTGCGTGTGTGTGTGTGTGTGAGAGGGAGACTGTGTGTGTGTGTGTGTGTGTGTGAGAGGGAGACTGTGTGTGTGTGTGTGAGAGGGAGACTGTGTGTGTGCGTGTGTGTGTGTGTGTGTGTGTGAGGGAGACTGTGTGTGTGTGTGTGTGTGTGTGAGAGGGAGACTGTGTGTGTGTGTGTGGGAGACTGTGTGTGTGTGTGAGAGAGGGAGACTGTGTGTGTGAGAGAGGGAGACTGTGTGTGTGTGTGTGAGAGGGAGACTGTGTGTGTGTGTGTGTGTGTGTGTGAGGGAGACTGTGTGTGTGTGTGTGTGAGAGGGAGACTGTGTGTGTGCGTGTGTGTGTGTGTATGTGTGTGAGGGAGACTGTGTGTGTGTGTGTGTGTGTGTGAGAGGGAGACTGTGTGTGTGTGTGTGGGAGACTGTGTGTGTGTGTGAGAAGGAGACTGTGTGTGTGTGTGAGAGGGAGACTGTGTGTGTGTGTGTGTGAGCGAGACTGTGTGTGTGTGTGTGGGAGACTGTGTGTGTGTGTGTGTGTGTGTGTGTGTGTGGGAGACTGTGTGTGTGTGTGTGTGTGTGGGAGACTGTGTGTGTGTGTGTGTGTGGGAGACTGTGTGTGTGTGTGTGTGTGTGTGTGTATGTGAGAGGGAGACTGTGTGTGTGTGTGTGTGTGTGAGGGAGACTGCGTGTGTGTGTGTGTGTGAGCGAGACTGCGTGTGTGTGTGTGTGTGAGCGAGACTGCGTCTGTGTGTGTGTGTGAGCGAGACTGCGTGTGTGTGTGTGTGTGAGCGAGACTGCGTGTGTGTGTGTGTGTGTGAGCGAGACTGCGTGTGTGTGTGTGAGCGAGACTGCGTGTGTGTGTGTGTGTGTGAGCGACTGTGCGTGTGTGTGTGTGTGTGTGGGAGACTGCGTGTGTGTGTGTGTGTGTGTGTGTGGGAGACTGCGTGTGTGTGTGTGTGTGTGTGTGGGAGACTGCATGTGTGTGTGTGTGTGGGAGACTGCATGTGTGTGTGTGTGTGTGAGACTGCGTGTGTGTGTGTGTGGGAGACTGTGTGTGTGTGTGTGTGTGGGAGACTGCGTGTGTGTGTGTGGGAGACTGCGTGTGTGTGTGTGTGGGAGACTGCGTGTGTGTGTGTGTGGGAGACTGCGTGTGTGTGTGTGTGGGAGACTGCGTGTGTGTGTGTGTGGGAGACTGCGTGTGTGTGTGTGTGTGTGTGGGAGACTGCGTGTGTGTGTGTGTGGGAGACTGCGTGTGTGTGTGTGGGAGACTGCGTGTGTGTGTGTGTGAGACTGCGTGTGTGTGTGTGGGAGACTGCGTGTGTGTGTGTGGGAGACTGCGTGTGTGTGTGTGGGAGACTGCGTGTGTGTGTGAGGGAGACTGCGTGTGTGTGTGAGGGAGACTGCGTGTGTGTGTGAGGGAGACTGCGTGTGTGTGTGAGGGAGACTGCGTGTGTGTGTGAGGGAGACTCCGTGTGTGAGTGAGGGAGACTGCGTGTGTGTGTGAGGGAGACTGCGTGTGTGTGTGAGGGAGACTGCGTGTGTGTGTGAGGGAGACTGCGTGTGTGTGTGAGGGAGACTGCGTGTGTGTGTGAGGGAGACTGCGTGTGTGTGAGGGAGACTGCGTGTGTGTGTGAGGGAGACTGCGTGTGTGTGTGAGGGAGACTGCGTGTGTGTGTGAGGGAGACTGCGTGTGTGTGTGAGGGAGACTGCGTGTGTGTGTGAGGGAGACTGCGTGTGTGTGTGAGGGAGACTGCGTGTGTGTGTGAGGGAGACTGCGTGTGTGTGTGTGTGGGAGATTGCGTGTGTGTGTGTGTGTGTGTGGGAGACTGCGTGTGTGTGTGAGTGTGTGTGGGAGACTGCGTGTGTGTGTGTGTGTGTGGGAGACTGCGTGTGTGTGTGTGTGTGTGTGGGAGACTGCGTGTGTGTGTGTGTGTGTGTGTGTGGGAGACTGCGTGTGTGTGTGTGTGTGTGTGTGAGGGAGACTGTGTGTGTGTGTGTGTGTTAGATTGTGTGAGGGAGACTGTGTGTGTGTGTGTGTGTGAGGGAGACTGTGTGTGTGTGTGTGTGTGTGGGAGACTGCGTGTGTGTGTGTGTGTGTGGGAGACTGCGTGTGTGTGTGTGGGAGACTGCGTGTGTGTGTGTGGGAGACTGCGTGTGTGTGTGTGGGAGACTGCGTGTGTGTGTGAGGGAGACTGTGTGTGTGTGTGAGAGAGGGAGACTGAGTGTGTGTGTGTGAGAGGGAGACTGTGTGTGTGTGTGTGTGTGTGTGTGTGTGTGTGTGTGTGTGTGTGTGTGTGAGGGAGACTGTGTGTGTGTGTGTGTGAGGGAGACTGTGTGTGTGTGTGTGTGTGTGAGGGAGACTGTGTGTGTGTGTGAGAGAGGGAGACTGAGTGTGTGTGTGTGAGAGGGAGACTGTGTGTGTGTGTGTGAGAGGGAGACTGTATGTGTGTGTGTGTGTGTGTGTGTGTGTGTGAGGGAGACTGTGTGTGTGTGTATGTGAGAGGGAGACTGTGTGTGTGTGTGTGAGAGGGAGACTGTGTGTGTGTGTGTGAGAGGGAGACTGTGTGTGTGTGTGTGTGAGAGGGAGACTGTGTGTGTGTGTGTGTGTGTGTGAGAGGGAGACTGTGTGTGTGTGTGAGAGGGAGACTGTGTGTGTGTGTGTGAGAGGGAGACTGTGTGTGTGTGTGTGAGAGGGAGACTGTGTGTGTGTGTGTGTGTGTGTGTGAGAGGGAGACTCTGTGTGTGTGTGTGTGTGTATGTGAGAGGCAGACTGTGTGTGTGTGTGTGAGGGAGACTGTGTGTGTGTGTGTGTGTGTGGGAGACTGTGTGTGTGTGTGAGAGAGGGAGACTGTGTGTGTGTGTGAGAGAGGGAGACTGTGTGTGTGTGTGTGAGAGGGAGACTGTGTGCGTGTGTGTGTGTGTGTGAGAGGGAGACTGTGTGTGTGTGTGTGTGTGTGTGAGAGGGAGACTGTGTGTGTGTGTGTGAGAGGGAGACTGTGTGTGTGCGTGTGTGTGTGTGTGTGTGTGAGGGAGACTGTGTGTGTGTGTGTGTGTGTGTGTGTGAGAGGGAGACTGTGTGTGTGTGTGAGAGGGAGACTGTGTGTGTGTGTGAGAGGGAGACTGTGTGTGTGTGTGAGAGGGAGACTGTGTGTGTGTGAGAGGGAGACTGTGTGTGTGTGTGTGTGTGAGGGAGACTGTGTGTGTGTGTGTGGGAGACTGTGTGTGTGTGTGTGTGTGTGTGGGAGACTGTGTGTGTGTGTGTGGGAGACTGTGTGTGTGTGTGTGTGGGAGACTGTGTGTGTGTGTGTGTGGGAGACTGTGTGTGTGTGTGTGTGTGGGAGACTGTGTGTGTGTGTGTGTGGGAGACTGTGTGTGTGTGTGTGTGTGTGAGACTGTGTGTGTGTGTGTGTGTGTGAGACTGTGTGTGTGTGTGAGACTGTGTGTGTGTGTGTGTGAGACTGTGTGTGTGTGTGTGTGAGACTGTGTGTGTGTGTGTGTGTGTGTGTGTGTGTGAGACTGTGTGTGTGTGTGTGTGAGACTGTGTGTGTGTGTGTGAGACTGTGTGTGTGTGTGTGTGTGTGTGTGAGACTGTGTGTGTGTGTGTGTGTGTGTGTGAGACTGTGTGTGTGTGTGTGTGTGTGTGAGACTGTGTGTGTGTGTGTGTGTGTGTGTGTGAGACTGTGTGTGTGTGTGTGTGTGTGTGTGAGACTGTGTGTGTGTGTGTGAGACTGTGTGTGTGTGTGTGTGTGAGACTGTGTGTGTGTGTGTGAGACTGTGTGTGTGTGTGTGTGTGTGTGTGTGTGTGTGTGTGTGTGAGACTGTGTGTGTGTGTGTGTGAGACTGTGTGTGTGTGTGTGTGTGTGTGTGTGTGAGACTGTGTGTGTGTTTGTGTGTGAGACTGTGTGTGTGTGTGTGTGTGTGAGACTGTGTGTGTGTGTGTGTGTGTGTGTGTGAGAGACTGTGTGTGTGTGTGTGTGGGAGACTGTGTGTGTGGGAGACTGTGTGTGTGGGAGACTGTGTGTGTGTGGGAGACTGTGTGTGTGTGGGAGACTGTGTGTGGGAGACTGTGTGTGGGAGACTGTGTGTGTGGGAGACTGTGTGTTTGGGAGACTGTGTGTGTGGGAGACTGTGTGTGTGGGAGACTGTGTGTGGGAGACTGTGTGTGTGTGGGAGACTGTGTGTGTGTGGGAGACTGTGTGTGTGGGAGACTGTGTGTGAGGGAGACTGTGTGTGAGGGAGACTGTGTGTGTGTGTGTGAGGGAGACTGTGTGTGTCTGTGGGAGACTGTGTGTGTGTGTGTGAGGGAGACTGTGTGTGTGTGTGAGGGAGACTGTGTGTGTGTGAGGGAGACTGTGTGTGTGTGTGTGTGTGTGTGTGAGGGAGACTGTGTGTGTGTGTGTGTGTGAGGGAGACTGTGTGTGTGTGTGTGTGAGGGAGACTGTGTGTGTGTGTGTGAGAGGGAGACTGTGTGTGTGTGTGTGTGAGAGGGAGACTGTGTGTGTGTGTGTGTGAGAGGGAGACTGTGTGTGTGTGTGTGTGTGAGAGGGAGACTGCGTGCGTGTGTGTGTGTGAGAGGGAGACTGCGTGTGTGTGTGTGTGTGTGAGGGAGACTGCGTGCGTGTGTGTGTGTGAGGGAGACTGCATGTGTGTGTGTGTGAGAGGGAGACTGTGTGTGTGTGTGTGTGTGTGTGAGAGAGGGAGACTGTGTGTGTGTGTGTGTGTGAGCGAGACTGCGTGTGTGTGTGTGTGTGAGCGAGACTGCGTGTGTGGGTGTGTGAGAGGGAGACTGCGTGTGTGTGTGTGTGAGAGGGAGACTGCGTGTGTGTGTGTGTGTGTGTGAGGGAGACTGTGTGTGTGTATGTGAGAGGCAGACTGTGTGTGTGTGTGAGGGAGACTGTGTGTGTGTGTGTGTGAGGGAGACTGTGTGTGTGTGTGTGAGAGGGAGACTGTGTGTGTGTGTGTGTGAGAGGGAGACTGTGTGTGTGTGTGTGTGAGAGGGAGACTGTGTGTGTGTGTGTGTGTGTGAGAGGGAGACTGTGTGTGTGTGTGTGTGTGAGAGGGAGACTGTGTGTGTGTGTGTGTGTGTGAGAGGGAGACTGCGTGTGTGTGTGTGTGTGTGAGGGAGACTGCGTGTGTGTGTGTGTGAGAGGGAGACTGTGTGTGTGTGTGTGTGTGTGTGTGTGTGTGTGTGTGTGTGTGTGTGTGTGTGAGAGAGAGGGAGACTGTGTGTGTGTGAGAGGGAGACTGTGTGTGTGTGTGTGAGAGGGAGGCTGTGTGTGTGTGTGAGAGGGAGACTGTGTGTGTGTGTGTGTGTGTGTGTGAGAGGGAGACTGTGTGTGTGTGTGTGTGTGTGTGTGTATGTGAGAGGCAGACTGTTTGTGTGTGTGTGAGGGAGACTGTGTGTGTGTGTGTGTGTGTGGGAGACTGTGTGTGTGTGTGAGAGAGGGAGACTGTGTGTGTGTGTGTGAGAGGGAGACTGTGTGCGTGTGTGTGTGTGTGTGAGTGGGAGACTGTGTGTGTGTGTGTGTGTGTGTGTGTGAGAGGGAGACTGTGTGTGTGTGTGTGAGAGGGAGACTGTGTGTGTGCGTGTGTGTGTGTGTGTGTGAGGGATACTGTGTGTGTGTGTGTGTGTGTGTGAGAGGGAGACTGTGTGTGTGTGTGAGAGGGAGACTGTGTGTGTGTGTGAGAGGGAGACTGTGTGTGTGTGTGAGAGGGAGACTGTGTGTGTGTGTGTGAGGGAGACTGTGTGTGTGTGTGTGGGAGACTGTGTGTGTGTGTGTGTGTGGGAGACTGTGTGTGTGTGTGTGTGTGTGGGAGACTGTGTGTGTGTGTGTGGGAGACTGTGTGTGTGTGTGTGTGTGGGAGACTGTGTGTGTGTGTGTGTGTGGGAGACTGTGTGTGTGTGTGTGAGACTGTGTGTGTGTGTGTGTGTGTGTGAGACTGTGTGTGTGTGTGTGAGACTGTGTGTGTGTGTGTGTGTGTGTGAGACTGTGTGTGTGTGTGTGAGACTGTGTGTGTGTGTGTGTGTGAGAGAGACTGTGTGTGTGTGTGTGTGAGACTGTGTGTGTGTGTGTGTGTGTGTGAGACTGTGTGTGTGTGTGTGTGTGTGTGTGAGACTGTGTGTGTGTGTGTGTGTGTGTGAGACTGTGTGTGTGTGTGTGTGTGTGTGAGACTGTGTGTGTGTGTGTGTGTGTGAGACTGTGTGTGTGTGTGTGTGTGTGAGACTGTGTGTGTGTGTGTGTGTGTGAGACTGTGTGTGTGTGTGTGTGTGTGTGTGAGACTGTGTGTGTGTGTGTGTGTGAGACTGTGTGTGTGTGTGTGTGTGAGACTGTGTGTGTGTGTGTGTGTGAGACTGTGTGTGTGTGTGTGTGTGAGACTGTGTGTGTGTGTGTGTGTGTGTGTGTGTGTGTGTGAGACTGTGTGTGTGTGTGTGTGTGTGGGAGACTGTGTGTGTGGGAGACTGTGTGTGTGTGGGAGACTGTGTGTGGGAGACTGTGTGTGTGGGAGACTGTGTGTGGGAGACTGTGTGTGGGAGACTGTGTGTGGGAGACTGTGTGTGGGAGACTGTGTGTGTGGGAGACTGTGTGTGTGGGAGACTGTGTGTGTGGGAGACTGTGTGTGTGGGAGACTGTGTGTGTGGGAGACTGTGTGTGTGGGAGACTGTGTGTGAGGGAGACTGTGTGTGAGGGAGACTGTGTGTGTGTGTGTGAGGGAGACTGTGTGTGTGTGTGTGAGGGAGACTGTGTGTGTGTGTGTGAGGGAGACTGTGTGTGTGTGTGTGAGGGAGACTGTGTGTGTGTGTGTGAGGGAGACTGTGTGTGTGTGTGTGAGGGAGACTGTGTGTGTGTGAGGGAGACTGTGTGTGTGTGAGGGAGACTGTGTGTGTGTGAGTGTGTGTGTGTGTGTGTGTGAGGGAGACTGTGTGTGTGTGTGTGAGAGGGAGACTGTGTGTGTGTGTGTGTGTGTGAGGGAGACTGTGTGTGTGTGTGTGTGAGAGGGAGACTGCGTGTGTGTGTGTGAGAGGGAGACTGTGTGTGTGTGTGTGTGTGTGTGTGAGAGGGAGACTGTGTGTGTGTGTGTCAGAGGGAGACTGTGTGTGTGTGTGTGAGAGGGAGACTGTGTGTGTGTGTGTGTGTGTGTGAGAGGGAGACTGTGTGTGTGTGTGTGTGTGTGTGTGTGTGAGAGGGAGACTCTGTGTGTGTGTGTGTGTGTGTATGTGAGAGGCAGACTGTGTGTGTGTGTGTGAGGGAGACTGTGTGTGTGTGTGTGTGTGTGTGGGAGACTGTGTGTGTGTGTGAGAGAGGGAGACTGTGTGTGTGTGTGAGAGAGGGAGACTGTGTGTGTGTGTGAGAGAGGGAGACTGTGTGCGTGTGTGTGTGTGTGTGAGAGGGAGACTGTGTGTGTGTGTGTGTGTGTGTGTGTGTGAGAGGGAGACTGTGTGTGTGTGTGTGAGAGGGAGACTGTGTGTGTGCGTGTGTGTGTGTGTGTGTGTGTGTGAGGGAGACTGTGTGTGTGTGTGTGTGTGTGTGTGTGTGAGAGGGAGACTGTGTGTGTGTGTGAGAGGGAGACTGTGTGTGTGTGTGAGAGGGAGACTGTGTGTGTGTGTGAGAGGGAGACTGTGTGTGTGTGTGAGAGGGAGACTGTGTGTGTGTGTGTGAGAGGGAGACTGTGTGTGTGTGTGTGTGAGGGAGACTGTGTGTGTGTGTGTGGGAGACTGTGTGTGTGTGTGTGTGTGGGAGACTGTGTGTGTGTGTGTGTGTGTGGGAGACTGTGTGTGTGTGTGTGTGTGGGAGACTGTGTGTGTGTGTGTGTGTGTGGGAGACTGTGTGTGTGTGTGTGTGTGAGACTGTGTGTGTGTGTGTGTGTGTGTGAGACTGTGTGTGTGTGTGTGAGACTGTGTGTGTGTGTGTGTGTGAGACTGTGTGTGTGTGTGTGTGAGACTGTGTGTGTGTGTGTGTGTGTGTGAGACTGTGTGTGTGTGTGTGTGTGTGTGTGTGTGTGTGAGACTGTGTGTGTGTGTGTGTGTGAGACTGTGTGTGTGTGTGTGTGTGTGAGACTGTGTGTGTGTGTGTGTGTGTGTGTGAGACTGTGTGTGTGTGTGTGTGTGAGACTGTGTGTGTGTGTGTGTGTGAGACTGTGTGTGTGTGTGTGTGTGTGTGTGTGTGTGAGACTGTGTGTGTGTGTGTGTGTGAGACTGTGTGTGTGTGTGTGTGTGTGAGACTGTGTGTGTGTGTGTGTGAGACTGTGTGTGTGTGTGTGTGTGTGTGTGTGTGTGTGTGTGAGACTGTGTGTGTGTGTGTGTGTGTGTGTGAGACTGTGTGTGTGTGTGTGTGTGTGAGACTGTGTGTGTGTGTGTGTGTGAGAGACTGTGTGTGTGAGAGACTGTGTGTGTGAGAGACTGTGTGTGTGGGAGACTGTGTGTGTGTGGGAGACTGTGTGTGGGAGACTGTGTGTGAGTGGGAGACTGTGTGTGTGTGGGAGACTGTGTGTGGGAGACTGTGTGTGTGGGAGACTGTGTGTGTGGGAGACTGTGTGTGTGGGAGACTGTGTGTGTGGGAGACTGTGTGTGTGGGAGACTGTGTGTGTGGGAGACTGTGTGTGTGGGAGACTGTGTGTGGGAGACTGTGTGTGGGAGACTGTGTGTGGGAGACTGTGTGTGTGGGAGACTGTGTGTGTGGGAGACTGTGTGTGTGGGAGACTGTGTGTGTGGGAGACTGTGTGTGTGGGAGACTGTGTGTGAGGGAGACTGTGTGTGAGGGAGACTGTGTGTGTGTGTGTGAGGGAGACTGTGTGTGTGTGAGGGAGACTGTGTGTGTGTGTGTGAGGGAGACTGTGTGTGTGTGAGGGAGACTGTGTGTGTGTGAGGGAGACTGTGTGTGTGAGGGAGACTGTGTGTGTGTGAGGGAGACTGTGTGTGTGTGTGTGTGAGGGAGACTGTGTGTGTGTGTGTGTGAGGGAGACTGTGTGTGTGTGTGTGTGAGAGGGAGACTGTGTGTGTGTGTGTGTGAGAGGGAGACTGTGTGTGTGTGTGTGTGTGAGAGGGAGACTGCGTGCGTGTGTGTGTGTGAGAGGGAGACTGCGTGCGTGTGTGTGTGTGAGAGGGAGACTGCGTGCGTGTGTGTGTGTGTGAGGGAGACTGCGTGTGTGTGTGTGTGTGAGGGAGACTGCGTGTGTGTGTGTGTGAGAGGGAGACTGTGTGTGTGTGTGTGTGTGTGTGTGTGTGTGTGTGTGTGAGAGGGAGACTGTGTGTGTGTGTGTGTGTGAGCGAGACTGCGTGTGTGTGTGTGTGTGAGCGAGACTGCGTGTGTGTGTGTGTGTGAGCGAGACTGCGTGTGTGTGTGTGTGAGAGGGAGACTGCGTGTGTGTGTGTGTGAGAGGGAGACTGCGTGTGTGTGTGTGTGTGTGTGAGGGAGACTGTGTGTGTGTATGTGAGAGGCAGACTGTGTGTGTGTGTGTGAGGGAGACTGTGTGTGTGTGTGTGTGAGGGAGACTGTGTGTGTGTGTGTGAGAGGGAGACTGTGTGTGTGTGTGTGAGAGGGAGACTGTGTGTGTGTGTGTGTGAGAGGGAGACTGTGTGTGTGTGTGTGTGTGTGAGAGGGAGACTGTGTGTGTGTGTGTGTGAGAGGGAGACTGTGTGTGTGTGTGTGTGTGAGAGGGAGACTGCGTGTGTGTGTGTGTGTGTGAGGGAGACTGCGTGTGTGTGTGTGAGAGAGGGAGACTGTGTGTGTGTGTGTGTGTGTGTGTGTGTGTGTGTGTGTGTGTGTGTGTGAGAGGGAGACTGTGTGTGTGTGTGTGTGTGTGTGAGAGGGAGACTGTGTGTGTGTGTGTGAGAGGGAGACTGTGTGTGTGTGTGAGAGGGAGACTGTGTGTGTGTGTGTGTGTGTGTGAGAGGGAGACTGTGTGTGTGTGTGTGTGTGTGTGTATGTGAGAGGCAGACTGTGTGTGTGTGTGTGAGGGAGACTGTGTGT
>NC_054469.1:113281360-113283860 GCF_017639515.1 Carcharodon carcharias
TGAGGGAGACAGTGTGTGTGTGTGAGGGAGACAGTGTGTGTGTGTGAGGGAGACAGTGTGTGTGTGTGTGAGGGAGACAGTGTGTGTGTGTGTGTGTGTGAGGGAGACACTGTGTGTGTGTGTGTGAGGGAGACAGTGTGTGTGTGTGTGTGAGGGAGACAGTGTGTGTGTGTGTGTGAGGGAGACAGTGTGTGTGTGTGTGTGTGTGAGGGAGACAGTGTGTGTGTGTGTGTGTGTGAGGGAGACAGTGTGTGTGTGTGTGTGTGAGGGAGACAGTGTGTGTGTGTGTGAGGGAGACAGTGTGTGTGTGTGAGGGAGACAGTGTGTGTGTGTGTGAGGGAGACAGTGTGTGTGTGTGTGAGGGAGACAGTGTGTGTGTGTGTGAGTGAGACAGTGTGTGTGTGTGAGGGAGACAGTGTGTGTGTGTGTGTGTGGGAGACAGTGTGTGTGTGTGTGTGTGGGAGACAGTGTGTGTGTGTGTGTGTGAGGGAGACAGTGTGTGTGTGTGTGTGAGGGAGACAGTGTGTGTGTGTGTGTGTGAGGGAGACAGTGTGTGTGTGTGTGTGAGGGAGACAGTGTGTGTGTGTGTGTGTGTGTGAGGGAGACAGTGTGTGTGTGTGTGTGTGTGTGAGGGAGACAGTGTGTGTGTGTGTGAGGGAGACAGTGTGTGTGTGTGTGTGAGGGAGACAGTGTGTGTGTGTGTGTGAGGGAGACAGTGTGTGTGTGTGTGTGAGGGAGACAGTGTGTGTGTGTGTGTGTGAGGGAGACAGTGTGTGTGTGTGTGTGAGGGAGACAGTGTGTGTGTGTGTGAGGGAGACAGTGTGTGTGTGTGTGTGTGTGTGAGGGAGACAGTGTGTGTGTGTGTGTGTGTGTGTGAGGGAGACAGTGTGTGTGTGTGTGTGAGGGAGACAGTGTGTGTGTGTGTGTGAGGGAGACAGTGTGTGTGTGTGTGTGTGAGGGAGACAGTGTGTGTGTGTGTGTGTGAGGGAGACAGTGTGTGTGTGTGTGTGAGGGAGACAGTGTGTGTGTGTGTGAGGGAGACTGTGTGTGTGTGTGTGTGAGGGAGACAGTGTGTGTGTGTGTGTCTGTGAGGGAGACAGTGTGTGTGTGTGTGTCTGTGAGGGACAGTGTGTGTGTGTGTGTCTGTGAGGGAGACAGTGTGAGTGTGTGTGTGTGAGGGAGACAGTGTGTGTGTGTGTGAGGGAGACAGTGTGTGTGTGTGTTAAGGAGACAGTGTGTGTGTGTGAGGGAGACAGTGTGTGTGTGTGTGTGTGTGTGTGTGTCTGAGGGAGACAGTGTGTGTGAGAGGGAGACTGTGTGTGTGTGTGTGTGTGAGGGAGACACTGTGTGTGTGTGTGTGTGAGGGAGACAGTGTGTGTGTGTGTGTGTGTGTGTGTGAGGGAGACAGTGTGTGTGTGTGTGTGTGTGAGGGAGACAGTGTGTGTGTGTGTGTGTGAGGGAGACAGTGTGTGTGTGTGTGTGTGTGTGAGGGAGACAGTGTGTGTGTGTGTGAGGGAGACAGTGTGTGTGTGTGTGAGGGAGACAGTGTGTGTGTGTGTGAGGGAGACAGTGTGTGTGTGTGTGAGGGAGACAGTGTGTGTGTGTGTGAGGGAGACTGTGTGTGTGTGTGTGAGGGAGACAGTGTGTGTGTGTGTGAGGGAGACAGTGTGTGTGTGTGTGTGTGAGGGAGACAGTGTGTGTGGGTGTGTGTGTGAGGGAGACAGTGTGTGTGTGTGTGTGTGTGAGGGAGACAGTGTGTGTGTGTGTGTGTGTGAGGGAGACAGTGTGTGTGTGTGTGTGTGAGGGAGACAGTGTGTGTGTGTGTGTGAGGGAGACAGTGTGTGTGTGTGTGTGAGGGAGACAGTGTGTGTGTGTGTGTGTGAGGGAGACAGTGTGTGTGTGTGTGTGTGAGGGAGACAGTGTGTGTGTGTGTGTGTGTGGAGACAGTGTGTGTGTGTGTGTGAGGGAGACAGTGTGTGTGTGTGTGGGGGAGACAGTGTGTGTGAGGGAGAAAGTGTGTGTGTGTGTGTGAGGGAGACAGTGTGTGTGTGTGTGTGAGGGAGACAGTGTGTGTGTGTGTGTGAGGGAGACAGTGTGTGTGTGTGTGTGAGGGAGACAGTGTGTGTGTGTGTGTGTGAGGGAGACAGTGTGTGTGTGTGTGTGAGGGAGACAGTGTGTGTGTGTGTGTGTGAGGGAGACAGTGTGTGTGTGTGTGGGAGACAGTGTGTGTGTGTGAGGGAGACAGTGTGTGTGTGTGAGGGAGACAGTGTGTGTGTGTGAGGGAGACAGTGTGTGTGTGTGAGGGAGACAGTGTGTGTGTGTGTGTGTCTGAGGGAGACTGTGTGTGTGTGTGTGTGTGGGAGACTGCGTGTGTGTGTGTGTGTGTGGGAGACTGTGTGTGTGTTGGAGACTGCGTGTGTGTGTGGGAGACTGCGTGTGTGTGTGGGAGACTGCGTGTGTGTGTGGGAGACTGCGTGTGTGTGTGGGAGTCTGCGTGTGT
>NC_054469.1:113293860-113301360 GCF_017639515.1 Carcharodon carcharias
TGTGTGTGAGGGAGACAGTGTGTGTGAGGGAGACAGTGTGTGTGTGTGTGTGAGGGAGACAGTGTGTGTGTGTGTGTGAGGGAGACAGTGTGTGTGTGTGTGTGAGGGAGACAGTGTGTGTGTGTGTGTGAGGGAGACAGTGTGTGTGTGTTTGTGAGGGAGACAGTGTGTGTGTGTGTGTGAGGGAGACAGTGTGTGTGTGTGAGGGAGACAGTGTGTGTGTGTGAGGGAGACAGTGTGTGTGTGTGTGAGGGAGACAGTGTGTGTGTGTGTGTGAGGGAGACAGTGTGTGTGTGTGAGGGAGACAGTGTGTGTGTGTGAGGGAGACAGTGTGTGTGTGTGTGTGTGTGTGTGTGTGTGAGGGAGACAGTGTGTGTGTGTGTGTGTGTGTGAGGGAGACAGTGTGTGTGTGTGTGTGTGTGAGGAGACAGTGTGTGTGTGAGGGAGACAGTGTGTGAGGGAGACAGTGTGTGTGTGAGGGAGACAGTGTGTGTGTGTGAGGGAGACAGTGTGTGTGTGTGAGGGAGACAGTGTGTGTGAGGGAGACAGTGTGTGTGTGTGAGGGAGACAGTGTGTGTGTGAGGGAGACAGTGTGTGTGTGAGGGAGACAGTGTGTGTGTGTGTGAGGGAGACAGTGTGTGTGTGTGTGAGGGAGAAAGTGTGTGTGTGTGTGTGGGAGACAGTGTGTGTGTGTGTGGGAGACAGTGTGTGTGTGTGAGGGAGACAGTGTGTGTGTGTGTGAGGGAGACAGTGTGTGTGTGTGAGGGAGACAGTGTGTGTGTGTGTGAGGGAGACAGTGTGTGTGTGTGTGAGGGAGACAGTGTGTGTGTGTGTGAGGGAGACAGTGTGTGTGTGTGTGTGAGGGAGACAGTGTGTGTGTGTGTGTGAGGGAGACAGTGTGTGTGTGTGTGTGAGGGAGACAGTGTGTGTGTGTGTGAGGGAGACAGTGTGTGTGTGTGTGTGAGGGAGACAGTGTGTGTGTGTGTGAGGGAGACAGTGTGTGTGTGTGTGAGGGAGACAGTGTGTGTGTGTGTGAGGGAGACAGTGTGTGTGTGTGTGAGGGAGACAGTGTGTGTGTGTGTGAGGGAGACAGTGTGTGTGTGTGTGAGGGAGACAGTGTGTGTGTGTGAGGGAGACAGTGTGTGTGTGTGAGGGAGACAGTGTGTGTGTGTGTGGGAGACAGTGTGTGTGTGTGAGGGAGACAGTGTGTGTGTGTGAGGGAGACAGTGTGTGTGTGTGGGGAGACAGTGTGTGTGTGTGAGGGAGACAGTGTGTGTGTGTGAGGGAGACAGTGTGTGTGTGTGTGTGTGTGTGTGTGTGAGGGAGACAGTGTGTGTGTGTGTGTGTGAGGGAGACAGTGTGTGTGTGTGTGTGAGGGAGACAGTGTGTGTGTGTGAGGGAGACAGTGTGTGTGTGTGAGGGAGACAGTGTGTGTGTGTGAGGGAGACAGTGTGTGTGTGTGAGGGAGACAGTGTGTGTGTGTGTGAGGGAGACAGTGTGTGTGTGTGTGTGAGGGAGACAGTGTGTGTGTGTGTGTGTGTGAGGGAGACAGTGTGTGTGTGTGTGTGAGGGAGACAGTGTGTGTGTGTGTGTGTGTGAGGGAGACAGTGTGTGTGTGAGGGAGACAGTGTGTGTGTGAGGGAGACAGTGTGTGTGTGAGGGAGACAGTGTGTGTGTGTGTGAGGGAGACAGTGTGTGTGTTTGTGTGGGAGACAGTGTGTGTGTGTGTGGGAGACAGTGTGTGTGTGTGAGGGAGACAGTGTGTGTGTGTGAGGGAGACAGTGTGTGTGTGGGAGACAGTGTTTGTGTTTGAGGGAGACAGTGTGTGTGTGTGAGGGAGACAGTGTGTGTGTGTGTGTGTGTGTGTGTGAGGGAGACAGTGTGTGTGTGTGTGTGTGTGTGTGTGTGAGGGAGACTGTGTGTGTGTGTGTGAGGGAGACAGTGTGTGTGTGTGAGGGAGACAGTGTGTGTGTGTGAGGGAGACAGTGTGTGTGTGTGTGAGGGAGACAGTGTGTGTGTGTGTGTGAGGGAGACAGTGTGTGTGTGTGTGTGTGAGGGAGACAGTGTGTGTGTGTGTGTGTGAGGGAGACAGTGTGTGTGTGTGTGTGAGGGAGACAGTGTGTGTGTGTGTGTGTGTGAGGGAGACAGTGTGTGTGTGTGTGTGTGAGGGAGACAGTGTGTGTGGGTGTGTGAGGGAGACTGTGTGTGTGGGTGTGTGAGGGAGACAATGTGTGTGTGTGTGTGAGGGAGACAGTGTGTGTGTGTGAGGGAGACAGTGTGTGTGTGAGGGAGACAGTGTGTGTGTGTGTGTGTGTGTGTGTGAGGGAGACAGTGTGTGTGTGTGAGGGAGACAGTGTGTGTGTGTGAGGGAGACAGTGTGTGTGTGTGTGTGTGTGTGTGTGAGGGAGACAGTGTGTGTGTGTGTGTGTGAGGGAGACAGTGTGTGTGTGTGTGTGAGGGAGACAGTGTGTGTGTGTGTGTGAGGGAGACAGTGTGTGTGTGTGTGAGGGAGACTTTGTGTGCATGTGTGTGTGTGAGGGAGACAGTGAGTGTGTGTGTGTGTGTGTGAGGGAGACAGTGTGTGTGTGTGTGAGGGAGACAGTGTGTGTGAGGGAGAGAGTGTGTGTGTGTGTGAGGGAGACTTTGTGTGTGTGTGTGTGAGGGAGACTGTGTGTGTGTGTGTGTGAGGGAGACAGTGTGTGTGTGTGAGGGAGACAGTGTGTGTGTGTGAGGGAGACAGTGTGTGTGTGAGGGAGACAGTGTGTGTGAGGGAGACAGTGTGTGTGTGTGTGAGGGAGACAGTGTGTGTGTGTGTGAGGGAGACAGTGTGTGTGTGTGTGTGTGAGGGAGACAGTGTGTGTGTGTGTGTGTGAGGGAGACAGTGTGTGTGTGTGTGTGAGGGAGACAGTGTGTGTGTGTGTGTGTGTGAGGGAGACAGTGTGTGTGTGTGTGTGTGAGGGAGACAGTGTGTGTGTGTGTGTGTGAGGGAGACTGTGTGTGTGTGTGTGTGTGAGGGAGACAGTGTGTGTGTGTGAGGGAGACAGAGTGTGTGTGTGAGGGAGACAGTGTGTGTGTGTGTGTGTGTGAGGGAGACAGTGTGTGTGTGTGTGTGAGGGAGACTGTATGTGTGTGTGTGTGTGTGAGGGAGACAGTGTGTGTGTGTGTGTGTGAGGGAGACAGTGTGTGTGTGTGTGTGTGTGTGTGAGGGAGACAGTGTGTGTGTGTGTGAGGGAGACAGTGTGTGTGTGTGGGTGTGTGAGGGAGACAGTGTGTGTGTGTGTGAGGTAGAAAGTGTGTGTGCGTGTGTGAGGGAGACAGTGTGTGTGTGTGTGTGAGGGAGACAGTGTGTGTGTGTGTGTGAGGGAGACAGTGTGTGTGTGTGTGTGAGGGAGACAGTGTGTGTGTGAGGGAGACATTTTGTGTGTGTGTGTGTGAGGGAGACAGTGTGTGTGTGTGTGTGTGTGAGGGAGACAGTGTGTGTGTGTGTGTGTGTGTGTGTGTGTGTGAGGGAGACAGTGTGTGTGTGTGAGGGAGACAGTGTGTGTGTGTGAGGGAGACAGTGTGTGTGTGTGAGGGAGACAGTGTGTGTGTGTGTGAGGGAGACAGTGTGTGTGTGTGTGGGAGACAGTGTGTGTGTGTGTGGGAGACTGTGTGTGTGTGTGTGTGGGAGACAGTGTGTGTGTGTGTGTGTGTGGGAGACAGTGTGTGTGTGTGTGAGGGAGACAGTGTGTGTGTGTGTGAGGGAGACAGTGTGTGTGTGTGAGTGTGAGGGAGACAGTGTGTGTGTGTGAGTGTGAGGGAGACAGTGTGTGTGTGTGTGTGTGAGGGAGATTGTGTGTGTGTGTGAGGGAGACTGTGTGTGTGTGTGTGTGTGTGAGGGAGACAATGTGTGTGTGTGTGTGAGGGAGACAGTGTGTGTGTGTGTGTGTGTGTGAGGGAGACAGTGTGTGTGTGTGTGTGTGAGGGAGACAGTGTGTGTGTGTGTGTGTGTGTGTGTGAGGGAGACAGTGTGTGTGTGTGTGTGTGTGTGTGTGAGGGAGACAGTGTGTGTGTGTGTGTGTGTGAGGGAGACAGTGTGTGTGTGTGTGTGAGGGAGACAGTGTGTGTGTGTGTGTGTGTGTGTGTGTGTGTGAGGGAGACAGTGTGTGTGTGTGTGTGTGTGTGTGTGTGAGGGAGACAGTGTGTGTGTGTGTGTGTGAGGGAGACAGTGTGTGTGTGTGTGAGGGAGACAGTGTGTGTGTGTGAGTGAGACAGTGTGTGTGTGTGAGTGAGACAGTGTGTGTGTGTGAGGGAGACAGTGTGTGTGTGTGTGTGAGGGAGACAGTGTGTGTGTGTGTGTGAGGGAGACAGTGTGTGTGTGTGTGAGGGAGACAGTGTGTGTGTGTGTGTGAGGGAGACAGTGTGTGTGTGTGTGTGAGGGAGACAGTGTGTGTGTGTGTGTGAGGGAGACAGTGTGTGTGTGTGTGTGAGGGAGAGTGTGTGTGTGTGTGTGAGGGAGACAGTGTGTGTGTGTGTGTGTGTGTGTGTGAGGGAGACAGTGTGTGTGTGTGTGTGTGTGTGAGGGAGACAGTGTGTGTGTGTGTGTGAGGGAGACAGTGTGTGTGTGTGTGTGAGGGAGACAGTGTGTGTGTGTGTGTGAGGGAGACAATGTGTGTGTGTGTGTGAGGGAGACAATGTGTGTGTGTGTGTGTGAGGGAGACAGTGTGTGTGTGTGTGTGTGTGGGAGACAGTGTGTGTGTGTGAGGGAGACAGTGTGTGTGTGTGTGTGTGTGTGTGTGAGGGAGACAGTGTGTGTGTGTGTGTGTGTGTGTGTGAGGGAGACAGTGTGTGTGTGTGAGGGAGACAGTGTGTGTGTGTGAGGGAGACAGTGTGTGTGTGTGTGTGTGTGTGTGTGTGTGTGAGGGAGACAGTGTGTGTGTGTGTGTGTGTGTGTGTGTGTGTGAGGGAGACAGTGTGTGTGTGTGAGGGAGACAGTGTGTGTGTGTGAGGGAGACAGTGTGTGTGTGTGAGGGAGACAGTGTGTGTGAGGGAGACAATGTGTGTGAGGGAGACAGTGTGTGTGTGTGAGGGAGACAGTGTGTGTGTGTGTGAGGGAGACAGTGTGTGTGTGTGAGGGAGACAGTGTGTGTGTGTGAGGGAGACAGTGTGTGTGTGTGAGGGAGACAGTGTGTGTGTGTGAGGGAGACAGTGTGTGTGTGTGAGGGAGACAGTGTGTGTGTGTGAGGGAGACAGTGTGTGTGTGTGTGTGAGGGAGACTGTGTGTGTGTGTGTGTGAGGGAGACTGTGTGTGTGTGTGTGTGTGTGAGGGAGACAGTGTGTGTGTGTGTGTGAGGGAGACAGTGTCTGTGTGTGTATGAGGGAGACAGTGTGTGTGTGTGTGTGAGGGAGACTGTGTGTGTGTGTGTGTGAGGGAGACTGTGTGTGTGTGTGTGTGTGAGGGAGACAGTGTGTGTGTGTGTGTGTGTGTGTGTGTGTGTGTGTGAGGGACAGTGTGTGTGTGTGTGTGAGGGAGACAGTGTGTGTGTGTGTGTGTGTGTGTGTGTGTGAGGGAGACAGTGTGTGTGTGTGTGTGAGGGAGACAGTGTGTGTGTGTGTGTGAGGGAGACAGTGTGTGTGTGTGTGAGGGAGACAGTGTGTGTGTGTGTGAGGGAGACAGTGTGTGTGTGTGTGTGAGGGAGACAGTGTGTGTGTGTGTGAGGGAGACAGTGTGTGTGTGTGTGTGAGGGAGACAGTGTGTGTGTGTGTGTGTGAGGGAGACAGTGTGTGTGTGTGTGTGAGGGAGACAGTGTGTGTGTGTGTGTGTGAGGGAGACAGTGTGTGTGTGTGTGTGAGGGAGACAGTGTGTGTGGGTGTGTGAGGGAGACCGTGTGTGTGTGTGTGAGGGAGACCGTGTGTGTGTGTGAGGGAGACAGTGTGTGTGTGTGTGAGGGAGACAGTGTGTGTGTGTGAGGGAGACAGTGTGTGTGTGTGTGTGTGTGTGTGTGTGAGGGAGACAGTGTGTGTGTGTGAGGGAGACAGTGTGTGTGTGTGAGGGAGACAGTGTGTGTGTGTGAGGGAGACAGTGTGTGTGTGTGAGGGAGACAGTGTGTGTGTGTGTGTGTGAGGGAGACAGTGTGTGTGTGTGTGTGTGTGTGAGGGAGACAGTGTGTGTGTGTGTGTGTGTGAGGGAGACAGTGTGTGTGTGTGTGTGAGGGAGACAGTGTGTGTGTGTGTGTGAGGGAGACAGTGTGTGTGTGTGTGTGAGGGAGACAGTGTGTGTGTGTGTGTGTGAGGGAGACAGTGTGTGTGTGTGTGTGAGGGAGACAGTGTGTGTGTGTGTGAGGGAGACAGTGTGTGTGTGTGTGAGGGAGACAGTGTGTGTGTGTGTGAGGGAGACAGTGTGTGTGTGTGTGTGTGAGGGAGACTGTGTGTGTGTGTGTGTGTGAGGGAGACAGTGTGTGCGTGTGTGTGTGAGGGAGACAGTGTGTGTGTGGGAGAGCGTGTGTGTGTGTGTGAGGGAGACAGTGTGTGTGTGTGAGGGAGACAGTGTGTGTGTGTGTGAGGGAGACAGTGTGTGTGTGTGTGTGTGAGGGAGACAGTGTGTGTGTGTGTGTGTGAGGGAGACAGTGTGTGTGTGTGTGTGTGAGGGAGACAGTGTGTGTGTGTGTGTGTGTGAGGGAGACAGTGTGTGTGTGTGTGTGAGGGAGACAGTGTGTGTGTGTGTGTGAGGGAGACAGTGTGTGTGTGTGTGAGGGAGACAGTGTGTGTGTGTGAGGGAGACAGTGTGTGTGTGTGAGGGAGACAGTGTGTGTGTGTGTGAGGGAGACAGTGTGTGTGTGTGTGTGAGGGAGACAGTGTGTGTGTGTGTGAGGGAGACAGTGTGTGTGTGTGTGTCTGAGGGAGACAGTGTGTGTGTGTGTGTGTGTGGGAGACAGTGTGTGTGTGTGTGTGAGGGAGACAGTGTGTGTGTGTGTGTGAGGGAGACAGTGTGTGTGTGTGTGTGAGGGAGACAGTGTGTGTGTGTGTGAGGGAGACAGTGTGTGTGTGAGGGAGACATTTTGTGTGTGTGTGTGTGAGGGAGACAGTGTGTGTGTGTGTGTGTCTGTGTGTGTAAGGGAGACAGTGTGTGTGTGTGTGAGGGAGACAGTGTGTGTGTGTGAGGGAGACAGTGTGTGTGTGTGTGAGGGAGACAGTGTGTGTGTGTGTGAGGGAGACAGTGTGTGTGTGTTAGACAGTGTGTGTGTGTGTGAGGGAGACAGTGTGTGTGTGTGTGAGGGAGACAGTGTGTGTGTGTGAGGGAGACAGTGTGTGTGTGTGAGGGAGACAGTGTGTGTGTGTGTGTGTGAGGGAGACAGTGTGTGTGTGTGTGTGTGAGGGAGAGAGTGTGTGTGTGTGTGTGAGGGAGACTGTGTGTGTGTGTGTGTGAGGGAGACAGTGTGTGTGTGTGTGAGGGAGACAGTGTGTGTGTGTGTGTGTGTGAGGGAGACAGTGTGTGTGTGTGTGTGTGTGAGGGAGACAGTG
>NC_054469.1:113303860-113318860 GCF_017639515.1 Carcharodon carcharias
AGTGTGTGTGTGTGTGTGAGGGAGACAGTGTGTGTGTGTGTGTGAGGGAGACAGTGTGTGTGTGTGTGAGGGAGACAGTGTGTGTGTGTGTGAGGGAGACAGTGTGTGTGTGTGTGTGAGGGAGACTGTGTGTGTGTGTGTGTGTGAGGGAGACTGTGTGTGCGTGTGTGTGTGAGGGAGACTGTGTGTGTGTGTGTGTGTGAGGGAGACAGTGTGTGTGAGGGAGAGCGTGTGTGTGTGTGTGAGGGAGACAGTGTGTGTGTGTGAGGGAGACAGTGTGTGTGTGTGAGGGAGACAGTGTGTGTGTGTGTGTGTGAGGGAGACAGTGTGTGTGTGTGTGTGTGAGGGAGACAGTGTGTGTGTGTGTGTGTGAGGGAGACAGTGTGTGTGTGTGTGTGTGAGGGAGACAGTGTGTGTGTGTGTGTGTGAGGGAGACAGTGTGTGTGTGTGTGTGAGGGAGACAGTGTGTGTGTGTGTGTGTGTGAGGGAGACAGTGTGTGTGTGTGTGTGTGAGGGAGACAGTGTGTGTGTGTGTGTGAGGGAGACAGTGTGTGTGTGTGTGTGAGGGAGACAGTGTGTGTGTGTGAGGGAGACAGTGTGTGTGTGTGAGGGAGACAGTGTGTGTGTGTGAGGGAGACTGTATGTGTGTGTGTGAGGGAGACAGTGTGTGTGTGTGTGTGAGGGAGACAGTGTGTGTGTGTGTGTGAGGGAGACAGTGTGTGTGTGTGTGTGTGTGAGGGAGACAGTGTGTGTGTGTGTGAGGGAGACAGTGTGTGTGTGTGTGTGTGTGAGGGAGACAGTGTGTGTGTGTGTGTGAGGGAGACAGTGTGTGTGTGTGTGTGTGAGGGAGACAGTGTGTGTGTGTGTGTGTGAGGGAGACAGTGTGTGTGTGTGTGTGAGGGAGACAGTGTGTGTGTGTGTGAGGGAGACAGTGTGTGTGTGAGGGAGACATTTTGTGTGTGTGTGTGTGAGGGAGACAGTGTGTGTGTGTGTGTGTGTGTGAGGGAGACAGTGTGTGTGTGTGAGGGAGACAGTGTGTGTGTGTGTGAGGGAGACAGTGTGTGTGTGTGAGGGAGACAGTGTGTGTGTGTGTGTGAGGGAGACAGTGTGTGTGTGTGTGTGAGGGAGACAGTGTGTGTGTGTGGGAGACAGTGTGTGTGTGTGGGAGACAGTGTGTGTGTGTGTGAGGGAGACAGTGTGTGTGTGTGAGGGAGACAGTGTGTGTGTGTGTGTGTGAGGGAGACAGTGTGTGTGTGTGTGTGTGAGGGAGACAGTGTGTGTGTGTGTGTGAGGGAGACTGTGTGTGTGTGTGTGTGAGGGAGACAGTGTGTGTGTGTGTGTGAGGGAGACAGTGTGTGTGTGTGTGTGTGAGGGAGACAGTGTGTGTGTGTGTGTGTGTGTGAGGGAGACAGTGTGTGTGTGTGTGTGTGTGAGGGAGACAGTGTGTGTGTGTGTGTGTGTGTGTGAGGGAGACAGTGTGTGTGTGTGTGTGTGTGTGTGTGTGTGAGGGAGACAGTGTGTGTGTGTGTGTGTGTGTGTGTGTGTGTGTGTGTGTGGGAGACAGTGTGTGTGTGTGTGTGTGAGGGAGACAGTGTGTGTGTGTGTGTGTGAGGGAGACTGTGTGTGTGTGTGTGAGGGAGACAGTGTGTGTGTGTGTGAGGGAGACAGTGTGTGTGTGTGAGGGAGACAGTGTGTGTGTGTGTGAGGGAGACAGTGTGTGTGTGTGAGGGAGACAGTGTGTGTGTGTGTGAGGGAGACAGTGTGTGTGTGTGTGTGAGGGAGACAGTGTGTGTGTGTGTGTGAGGGAGACAGTGTGTGTGTGTGTGTGAGGGAGACAGTGTGTGTGTGTGTGAGGGAGAGTGTGTGTGTGTGTGTGTGTGAGGGAGACTGTGTGTGTGTGTGTGAGGGAGACAATGTGTGTGTGTGTGTGAGGGAGACAATGTGTGTGTGTGTGTGAGGGAGACAATGTGTGTGTGTGTGTGAGGGAGACAGTGTGTGTGTGTGTGTGAGGGAGACAGTGTGTGTGTGTGTGTGAGGGAGACAGTGTGTGTGTGTGTGTGTGAGGGAGACAGTGTGTGTGTGTGTGTGAGGGAGACAGTGTGTGTGTGTGAGGGAGACAGTGTGTGTGTGTGTGTGTGTGTGTGAGGGAGACAGTGTGTGTGTGTGTGTGTGTGTGTGAGGGAGACAGTGTGTGTGTGTGTGTGTGTGAGGGAGACAGTGTGTGTGTGTGAGGGAGACAGTGTGTGTGTGTGAGGGAGACAGTGTGTGTGTGTGAGGGAGACAGTGTGTGTGTGTGTGAGGGAGACAGTGTGTGTGTGTGTGAGGGAGACAGTGTGTGTGTGGGAGACAGTGTGTGTGTGTGTGGGGAGACAGTGTGTGTGTGTGTGAGGGAGACAGTGTGTGTGTGTGAGGGAGACAGTGTGTGTGTGTGTGTGTGAGGGAGACAGTGTGTGTGTGTGTGTGTGAGGGAGACAGTGTGTGTGTGTGTGTGAGGGAGACAGTGTGTGTGTGTGTGAGGGAGACAGTGTGTGTGTGAGGGAGACAGTGTGTGTGTGTGTGTGAGGGAGACAGTGTGTGTGTGTGTGTGTGTGTGAGGGAGACAGTGTGTGTGTGTGTGTGAGGGAGACAGTGTGTGTGTGTGAGGGAGACAGTGTGTGTGTGTGAGGGAGACAGTGTGTGTGTGTGTGAGGGAGACAGTGTGTGTGTGTGTGAGGGAGACAGTGTGTGTGTGGGAGACAGTGTGTGTGTGTGTGGGAGACAGTGTGTGTGAGTGTGAGGGAGACAGTGTGTGTGTGTGAGGGAGACAGTGTGTGTGTGTGAGTGTGAGGGAGACAGTGTGTGTGTGTGTGTGTGAGGGAGACAGTGTGTGTGTGTGTGTGAGGGAGACAGTGTGTGTGTGTGTGTGAGGGAGACAGTGTGTGTGTGTGTGTGAGGGAGACAGTGTGTGTGTGTGTGTGTGTGAGGGAGACAGTGTGTGTGTGTGTGTGTGTGTGAGGGAGACAGTGTGTGTGTGTGTGTGTGTGAGGGAGACAGTGTGTGTGTGTGTGTGTGTGTGTGAGGGAGACAGTGTGTGTGTGTGTGTGTGTGTGTGTGTGTGTGAGGGAGACAGTGTGTGTGTGTGTGTGTGTGTGTGTGTGTGTGTGTGTGGGAGACAGTGTGTGTGTGTGTGTGTGAGGGAGACAGTGTGTGTGTGTGTGTGTGAGGGAGACTGTGTGTGTGTGTGTGAGGGAGACAGTGTGTGTGTGTGTGAGTGAGACAGTGTGTGTGTGTGAGGGAGACAGTGTGTGTGTGTGAGGGAGACAGTGTGTGTGTGTGAGGGAGACAGTGTGTGTGTGTGTGAGGGAGACAGTGTGTGTGTGTGTGTGAGGGAGACAGTGTGTGTGTGTGTGTGAGTGAGACAGTGTGTGTGTGTGTGTGAGGGAGACAGTGTGTGTGTGTGTGAGGGAGAGTGTGTGTGTGTGTGTGTGAGGGAGACTGTGTGTGTGTGTGTGAGGGAGACAGTGTGTGTGTGTGTGTGAGGGAGACAGTGTGTGTGTGTGTGTGAGGGAGACAGTGTGTGTGTTGTGTGAGGGAGACAATGTGTGTGTGTGTGTGAGGGAGACAATGTGTGTGTGTGTGTGAGGGAGACAATGTGTGTGTGTGTGTGTGTGGTAGACAATGTGTGTGTGTGTGTGTGGGAGACAGTGTGTGTGTGTGAGGGAGACAGTGTGTGTCTGTGTGTGTGTGTGTGAGGGAGACAGTGTGTGTGTGTGTGTGTGTGTGTGAGGGAGACAGTGTGTGTGTGTGTGTGTGTGAGTGAGAGTGTGTGTGTGTGTGAGGGAGACAGTGTGTGTGTGTGAGGGAGACAGTGTGTGTGTGTGTGAGGGAGACAGTGTGTGTGTGTGTGAGGGAGACAGTGTGTGTGTGTGTGAGGGAGACAGTGTGTGTGTGGGAGACAGTGTGTGTGTGTGTGGGAGACTGTGTGTGTGTGTGTGAGGGAGACAGTGTGTGTGTGTGAGGGAGACAGTGTGTGTGTGTGTGTGTGAGGGAGACAGTGTGTGTGTGTGTGTGTGAGGGAGACAGTGTGTGTGTGTGTGAGGGAGACTGTGTGTGTGTGTGTGAGGGAGACAGTGTGTGTGTGTGTGTGAGGGAGACAGTGTGTGTGTGTGTGTGTGTGAGGGAGACAGTGTGTGTGTGTGTGTGTGTGAGGGAGACAGGTTGTGTGTGTGTGAGGGAGACAGTGTGTGTGTGTGTGTGTGTGTGTGAGGGAGACAGTGTGTGTGTGTGTGTGTGTGTGTGTGTGTGTGAGGGAGACAGTGTGTGTGTGTGTGTGTGTGTGTGTGTGTGTGTGTGAGTGTGTGTGTGTGTGTGTGTGTGAGGGAGACAGTGTGTGTGTGTGTGTGTGAGGGAGACAGTGTGTGTGTGTGTGAGGGAGACAGTGTGTGTGTGTGTGAGTGAGACAGTGTGTGTGTGTGAGTGAGACAGTGTGTGTGTTTGACGGAGACAGTGTGTGTGTGTGAGGGAGACAGTGTGTGTGTGTGTGAGGGAGACAGTGTGTGTGTGTGTGTGAGGGAGACAGTGTGTGTGTGTGTGTGAGGGAGACAGTGTGTGTGTGTGTGTGAGGGAGACAGTGTGTGTGTGTGTGACGGAGAGTGTGTGTGTGTGTGTGTGAGGGAGACTGTGTGTGTGTGTGTGAGGGAGACAGTGTGTGTGTGTGTGTGAGGGAGACAGTGTGTGTGTGTGTGTGAGGGAGACAGTGTGTGTGTGTGTGTGAGGGAGACAGTGTGTGTGTGTGTGTGAGGGAGACAATGTGTGTGTGTGTGTGAGGGAGACAATGTGTGTGTGTGTGTGTGTGGTAGACAATGTGTGTGTGTGTGTGTGGGAGACAGTGTGTGTGTGTGAGGGAGACAGTGTGTGTCTGTGTGTGTGTGTGTGAGGGAGACAGTGTGTGTGTGTGTGTGTGTGTGTGTGTGAGGGAGTCAGTGTGTGTGTGTGAGGGAGACAGTGTGTGTGTGTGTGTGTGTGTGTGTGTGTGTGTGTGTGAGGGAGACAGTGTGTGTGTGTGTGTGTGTGAGGGAGACAGTGTGTGTGTGTGTGTGAGGGAGACAGTGTGTGTGTGTGTGTGTGAGGGAGACAGTGTGTGTGTGTGTGAGGGAGACAGTGTGTGTGTGTGTGTGTGTGTGTGTGAGGGAGACAGAGTGTGTGAGGGAGACAGAGTGTGTGAGGGAGACAGTGTGTGTGTGTGTGAGGGAGACAGTGTGTGTGTGTGTGTGAGGGAGACAGTGTGTGTGTGTGTGGGAGACAGTGTGTGTGTGTGAGGGAGACAGTGTGTGTGTGTGAGGGAGACAGTGTGTGTGTGTGTGAGGGAGACAGTGTGTGTGTGTGAGGGAGACAGTGTGTGTGTGTGTGGGAGACAGTGTGTGTGTGTGTGGGAGACAGTGTGTGTCTGTGAGTGTGAGGGAGACAGTGTGTGTGTGTGTGTGTGAGGGAGACAGTGTGTGTGTGTGTGTGTGAGGGAGACTGTGTGTGTGTGTGTGTGAGGGAGACAGTGTGTGTGTGTGTGTGTGTGTGTGTGTGTGAGGGAGACAGTGTGTGTGTGTGTGTGTGAGGGAGACTGTGTGTGTGTGTGTGTGTGAGGGAGACTGTGTGTGTGTGTGTGTGAGGGAGACAGTGTGTGTGTGTGTGTGTGTGTGTGTGTGTGAGGGAGTGTGTGTGTGTGTGTGTGTGTGTGTGTGTGTGAGAGGGAGACTGTGTGTGTGTGTGTGTGAGGGAGGCAGTGTGTGTGTGTGTGTGTGTGTGTGTGTGAGGGAGCCAGTGTGTGTGTGTGTGTGAGGGAGACAGTGTGTGTGTGTGTGAGGGAGACAGTGTGTGTGTGTGTGTGAGGGAGACAGTGTGTGTGTGTGTGAGGGAGACAGTGTGTGTGTGTGAGGGAGACAGTGTGTGTGTGTGTGTGAGGGAGACAGTGTGTGTGTGTGTGTGAGGGAGACAGTGTGTGTGTGTGTGTGACGGAGACAGTGTGTGTGTGTGTGTGTGAGGGAGACGATGTGTGTGTGTGTGTGAGGGAGACAGTGTGTGTGTGTGAGGGAGACAGTGTGTGTGTGTGAGGGAGACAGTGTGTGTGTGTGTGAGGGAGACAGTGTGTGTGTGTGTGTGTGAGGGAGACAGTGTGTGTGTGTGAGGGAGACAGTGTGTGTGTGTGAGGGAGACAGTGTGTGTGTGTGTGTGTGTTTGAGGGAGACAGTGTGTGTGTGTGTGAGGAAGACAGTGTGTGTGTGTGTGTGAGGGAGACAGTGTGTGTGAGGGAGACAGTGTGTGTGAGGGAGACAGTGTGTGTGTGTGTGAGAGGGACAGTGTGTGTGTGTGTGAGGGAGACAGTGTGTGTGTGTGTGAGACTGTGTGTGTGTGTGTGGGAGACAGTGTGTGTGTGTGAGGGAGACAGTGTGTGTGTGTGTGTGTGTGTGTGTGTGTGTGTGTGAGGGAGACAGTGTGTGTGTGTGTGTGTGTGTGTGTGTGAGGGAGACAGTGTGTGTGTGTGTGTGAGGGAGACAGTGTGTGTGTGTGTGTGTGAGGGAGACAGTGTGTGTGTGTGTGTGTGTGTGTGTGAGGGAGACAGTGTGTGTGAGGGAGACAGTGTGTGTGTGTGAGGGAGACAGTGTGTGTGTGTGTGAGGGAGACAGTGTGTGTGTGTGTGAGGGAGACAGTGTGTGTGTGTGAGGGAGACAGTGTGTGTGTGTGAGGGAGACAGTGTGTGTGTGTGAGGGAGACAGTGTGTGTGTGTGTGAGGGAGACAGTGTGTGTGTGTGTGGGAGACAGTGTGTGTGTGTGTGGGAGACAGTGTGTGTGTGTGTGGGAGACAGTGTGTGTGTGTGTGGGAGACAGTGTGTGTGTGTGAGGGAGACAGTGTGTGTGTGTGAGTGTGAGGGAGACAGTGTGTGTGTGTGTGTGTGAGTGAGACTGTGTGCGTGTGTGTGTGAGGGAGACTGTGTGTGTGTGTGTGTGTGTGAGGGAGGCAGTGTGTGTGTGTGTGTGTGTGTGTGTGTGTGTGTGTGAGGGAGACAGTGTGTGTGTGTGTGTGAGGGAGACAGTGTGTGTGTGTGTGAGGGAGACAGTGTGTGTGTGTGTGTGAGGGAGACAGTGTGTGTGTGTGAGGGAGACAGTGTGTGTGTGTGTGAGGGAGACAGTGTGTGTGTGTGTGTGTGAGGGAGACAGTGTGTGTGTGTGTGTGTGTGTGAGGGAGACAGTGTGTGTGTGTGTGAGGGAGACAGTGTGTGTGTGTGTGTGAGGGAGACAGTGTGTGTGTGTGAGGGAGACAGTGTGTGTGTGTGAGGGAGACAGTGTGTGTGTGTGAGGGAGACAGTGTGTGTGTGTGTGAGGGAGACAGTGCGTGTGTGAGGGAGACAGTGTGTGTGTGTGAGGGAGACAGTGTGTGTGAGGGAGACAGTGTGTGTGAGGGAGACAGTGTGTGTGTGAGGGAGACAGTGTGTGTGTGAGGGAGACAGTGTGTGTGTGTGTGTGTGAGGGAGACAGTGTGTGTGTGTGTGAGGGAGACAGTGTGTGTGTGTGAGGGAGACAGTGTGTGTGTGTGTGTGTTTGAGGGAGACAGTGTGTGTGTGTGTGTGAGGAAGACAGTGTGTGTGTGTGTGTGTGAGGGAGACAGTGTGTGTTAGGGAGACAGTGTGTGTGAGGGAGACAGTGTGTGTGTGTGTGAGGGAGACAGTGTGTGTGTGTGTGTGTGTGAGACAGTGTGTGTGTGTGAGGGAGACAGTGTGTGTGTGTGTGAGGGAGACAGTGTGTGTGTGTGAGGGAGACAGTGTGTGTGTGTGAGGGAGACAGTGTGTGTGTGTGGGGGAGACAGTGTGTGTGTGTGGGGGAGACAGTGTGTGTGTGTGGGGGAGACAGTGTGTGTGTGTGGGGGAGACAGTGTGTGTGTGTGGCGGAGACAGTGTGTGTGTGTGTGTGAGGGAGACAGTGTGTGTGTGTGTGTGAGGGAGACAGTGTGTGTGTGTGTGTGAGGGAGACAGTGTGTGTGTGTGTGTGTGTGTGTGTGTGTGTGTGTGTGTGTGTGTGTGAGGGAGACAGTGTGTGTGTGTGAGGGAGACAGTGTGTGTGTGTGTGTGTGTGAGGGAGACAGTGTGTGTGTGTGTGTGTGAGGGAGACAGTGTGTGTGTGTGTGTGTGAGGGAGACTGTGTGTGTGTGTGTGTGTGTGTGTGTGAGGGAGACAGAGTGTGTGAGGGAGACAGTGTGTGTGTGTGTGAGGGAGACAGTGTGTGTGTGTGTGAGGGAGACAGTGTGTGTGTGTGTGTGAGGGAGACAGTGTGTGTGTGTGAGGGAGACAGTGTGTGTGTGTGTGAGGGAGACAGTGTGTGTGTGTGAGGGAGACAGTGTGTGTGTGTGTGTGTGAGGGAGACAGTGTGTGTGTGTGTGTGTGTGAGGGAGACAGTGTGTGTGTGTGTGTGAGGGAGACAGTGTGTGTGTGTGTGTGAGGGAGACAGTGTGTGTGTGTGTGTGAGGGAGACAGTGTGTGTGTGTGAGGGAGACAGTGTGTGTGTGTGAGGGAGACAGTGTGTGTGTGTGAGGGAGACAGTGTGTGTGTGTGAGGGAGACAGTGTGTGTGTGTGTGAGGGAGACAGTGTGTGTGTGTGTGTGAGGGAGACAGTGTGTGTGTGTGTGTGAGGGAGACAGTGTGTGTGTGTGAGGGAGACAGTGTGTGTGTGTGTGTGAGGGAGACAGTGTGTGTGTGTGAGGGAGACAGTGTGTGTGTGTGAGGGAGACAGTGTGTGTGTGTGAGGGAGACAGTGTGTGTGTGTGTGTGTGTGTGAGGGAGACAGTGTGTGTGTGTGAGGGAGACAGTGTGTGTGTGTGAGGGAGACAGTGTGTGTGTGTGTGAGGGAGACAGTGTGTGTGTGAGGGAGACAGTGTGTGTGTGTGAGGGAGACAGTGTGTGTGTGTGTGAGGGAGACAGTGTGTGTGTGTGTGTGTGTGTGTGTGAGGGAGACAGTGTGTCTGTGTGAGGGAGACAGTGTGTCTGTGTGAGGGAGACAGTGTGTGTGTGTGAGGGAGACAGTGTGTGTGTGTGTGTGTGTGTGTGTGTGTGTGAGGGAGACAGTGTGTGTGTGTGTGTGTGAGGGAGACAATGTGTGTGTGTGTGTGAGGGAGACAGTGTGTGTGTGTGAGGGAGGCAGTGTGTGTGTGTGAGGGAGACAGTGTGTGTGTGTGTGTGAGGGAGACAGTGTGTGTGTGTGTGTGAGTGTGAGGGAGACAGTGTGTGTGTGTGAGGGAGACAGTGTGTGTGTGTGAGGGAGACAGTGTGTGTGTGTGAGGGAGACAGTGTGTGTGTGTGTGTGTGTGTGTGTGTGTGTGTGAGGGAGACAGTGTGTGTGTGTGAGGGAGACAGTGTGTGTGTGTGTGTGTGTGAGGGAGACAGTGTGTGTGAGGGAGACAGTGTGTGTGAGGGAGACAGTGTGTGTGTGTGTGAGGGAGACAGTGTGTGTGTGTGTGAGGGAGACAGTGTGTGTGTGTGTGAGGGAGACAGTGTGTGTGTGTGTGAGGGAGACAGTGTGTGTGTGTGTGTGAGGGAGACAGTGTGTGTGTGTGTGGGAGACAGTGTGTGTGTGTGTGGGAGACAGTGTGTGTGTGGGAGACAGTGTGTGTGTGGGAGACAGTGTGTGTGTGGGAGACAGTGTGTGTGTGAGGGAGACTGTGTGTGTCTGTATGAGGGAGACAGTGTGTGTGTGTGAGGGAGTCAGTGTGTGTGTGTGTGTGAGGGAAACAGTGAGTGTGTGTGTGTGTGAGGGAGACAGTGTGTGTGTGTGTGAGGGAAACAGTGAGTGTGTGTGTGTGTGAGGGAGACAGTGTGTGTGTGTGTGAGGGAGACAGTGTGTGTGTGTGTGTGAGGGAGACAGTGTGTGTGTGTGAGGGAGACAGTGTGTGTGTGTGAGGGAGACAGTGTGTGTGTGTGAGGGAGACAGTGTGTGTGTGTGTGAGGGAGACAGTGTGTGTGTGTGTGTGTGAGGGAGACAGTGTGTGTGTGTGTGTGTGTGTGTGAGGGAGACAGTGTGTGTGTGTGTGTGAGGGAGACAGTGTGTGTGTGTGTGTGTGAGGGAGACAGTGTGTGTGTGTGTGTGTGTGTGTGTGAGGGAGACAGTGTGTGTGTGTGTGTGTGAGGGAGACAGTGTGTGTGTGTGTGTGTGAGGGAGACAGTGTGTGTGTGTGTGTGTGTGTGAGGGAGACAGTGTGTGTGTGTGTGTGGGAGACGGTGTGTGTGTGTGAGGGAGACGGTGTGTGTGTGTGAGGGAGACAGTGTGTGTGTGTGTGAGGGAGACAGTGTGTGTGTGTGAGGGAGACAGTGTGTGTGTGTGAGGGAGACAGTGTGTGTGTGTATGTGTGAGGGAGACAGTGTGTGTGTGTGTGAGGGAGACAGTGTGTGTGTGTGTGTGTGTGAGGGAGGCAGTGTGTGTGTGTGTGTGTGTGGGAGACAGTGTGTGTGTGTGTGTGGGAGACAGTGTGTGTGTGTGTGTGTGGGAGACAGTGTGTGTGTGTGTGTGAGGGAGACAGTGTGGGTGTGTGTGTGTGAGGGAGACAGTGTGTGTGTGTGTGTGTGTGTGAGGGAGACAGTGTGTGTGTGTGTGTGAGAAGACAGTGTGTGTGTGTGTTAGTGGGGGACAGTGTGTGTGTGTGTGTGAGGGAGACAGTGTGTGTGTGTGTGAGGGAGACAGTGTGTGTGTGTGTGTGAGGGAGACAGTGTGTGTGTGTGTGTGAGGGAGACAGTGTGTGTGTGTGTGTGAGGGAGACAGTGTGTGTGTGTGTGTGTGAGGAGACAGTGTGTGTGTGTGTGTGTGTGAGGGAGACAGTGTGTGTGTGTGTGTGAGGGAGACAGTGTGTGTGTGTGTGTGAGGGAGACAATGTGTGTGTGTGTGTGAGGGAGACAGTGTGTGTGTGTGAGGGAGACAGTGTGTGTGTGTGTGTGTGTGTGTGAGGGAGACAGTGTGCGTGTGTGAGAGAGACAGTGTGTGTGTGTGTGTGTGAAGGAGACATTGTGTGTGTGTGTGTGTGAGGGAGACAGTGTGTGTGTGTGTGAGTGAGACAGTGTGTGTGTGTGAGGGAGACAGTGTGTGTCTGTGTGTGAGGGAGACAGTGTGTGTGTGTGTGTGAGGGAGACAGTGTGTGTGTGTGTGTGAGGGAGACAGTGTGTGTGTGTGAGGGAGACAGTGTGTGTGTGTGAGGGAGACAGTGTGTGTGTGTGTGTGAGGGAGACAGTGTGTGTGTGTGTGTGTGAGGGAGACAGTGTGTGTGTGTGTGTGTGAGGGAGACAGTGTGTGTGTGTGTGTGTGAGGGAGACAGTGTGTGTGTGTGTGTGAGGGAGACAATGTGTGTGTGTGTGTGAGGGAGACAGTGTGTGTGTGTGAGGGAGACAGTGTGTGTGTGTGAGGGAGACAGTGTGTGTGTGTGTGTGTGAGGGAGACAGTGTGTGTGTGTGTGTGTGTGTGTGTGTGAGGGAGACAGTGTGTGTGTGTGAGGGAGACAGTGTGTGTGTGTGAGGGAGACAGTGTGTGTGTGTGAGGGAGACAGTGTGTGTGTGTGAGGGAGACAGTGTGTGTGTGTGAGGGAGACAGTGTGTGTGTGTGTGTGTGAGGGAGACAGTGTGTGTGTGTGTGTGAGGAAGACAGTGTGTGTGTGTGTGTGTGTGTGTGAGGGAGACAGAGTGTGTGAGGGAGACAGTGTGTGTGTGTGTGAGGGAGACAGTGTGTGTGTGTGTGAGGGAGACAGTGTGTGTGTGTGTGAGGGAGACAGTGTGTGTGTGTGTGAGGGAGACAGTGTGTGTGTGTGTGAGGGAGACAGTGTGTGTGTGTGTGTGGGAGACAGTGTGTGTGTGTGAGACAGTGTGTGTGTGTGAGGGAGACAGTGTGTGTGTGTGTGTGAGGGAGACAGTGTGTGTGTGTGTGTGTGAGGGAGACAGTGTGTGTGTGTGTGTGTGAGGGAGACAGTGTGTGTGTGTGTGAGGGAGACAGTGTGTGTGTGTGTGTGAGGGAGACAGTGTGTGTGTGTGTGTGAGGGAGACAGTGTGTGTGTGTGAGGGAGACAGTGTGTGTGTGTGAGGGAGACAGTGTGTGTGTGTGTGTGTGTGTGAGGGAGACAGTGTGTGTGTGTGTGTGTGTGTGTGTGTGAGGGAGTCAGTGTGTGTGTGTGAGGGAGACAGTGTGTGTGTGTGAGGGAGACAGTGTGTGTGTGTGAGGGAGACAGTGTGTGTGTGTGTGTGTGAGGGAGACAGTGTGTGTGTGTGTGTGAGGGAGACAGTGTGTGTGTGTGTGTGAGGAAGACAGTGTGTGTGTGTGTGTGTGTGTGTGTGTGAGGGAGACAGAGTGTGTGAGGTGTGACAGTGTGTGTGTGTGTGAGGGAGACAGTGTGTGTGTGTGTGAGGGAGACAGTGTGTGTGTGTGTGAGGGAGACAGTGTGTGTGTGTGTGAGGGAGACAATGTGTGTGTGTGTGTGTGTGAGGGAGACAGTGTGTGTGTGTGTGGGAGACAGTGTGTGTGTGTGAGACAGTGTGTGTGTGTGAGGGAAACAGTGTGTGTGTGTGTGTGAGGGAAACAGTGTGTGTGTGTGTGTGAGGGAAACAGTGTGTGTGTGTGTGAGGGAGACAGTGTGTGTGTGTGAGGGAGACAGTGTGTGTGTGTGAGGGAGACAGTGTGTGTGTGTGTGAGGGAGACAGTGTGTGTGTGTGTGTGTGAGGGAGACAGTGTGTGTGTGTGTGTGTGTGAGGGAGACAGTGTGTGTGTGTGTGAGGGAGACAGTGTGTGTGTGTGTGTGAGGGAGACAGTGTGTGTGTGTGAGGGAGACAGTGTGTGTGTGTGAGGGAGACAGTGTGTGTGTGTGAGGGAGACAGTGAGTGTGTGTGTGTGTGAGGGAGACAGTGTGTGTGTGTGTGTGTGAGGGAGACAGTGTGTGTGTGTGTGTGTGTGTGTGAGGGAGACAGTGTGTGTGTGTGTGTGTGAGGGAGACAGGTTGTGTGTGTGTGAGGGAGACAGTGTGTGTGTGTGTGCGTGTGTGTCTGAGGGAGACAGTGTGTGTGTGTGTGTGTGAGGGAGACAGTGTGTGTGTGTGTGTGTGTGTGAGGGAGACAGTGTGTGTGTGTGTGTGTGTGTGTGAGGGAGACAGTGTGTGTGTGTGTGTGGGAGACGGTGTGTGTGTGTGAGGGAGACGGTGTGTGTGTGTGAGGGAGACAGTGTGTGTGTGTGAGGGAGACAGTGTGTGTGTGTGAGGGAGACAGTGTGTGTGTGTGAGGGAGACAGTGTGTGTGTGTATGTGTGAGGGAGACAGTGTGTGTGTGTGTGAGGGAGACAGTGTGTGTGTGTGTGTGTGAGGGAGGCAGTGTGTGTGTGTGTGTGTGTGGGAGACAGTGTGTGTGTGTGTGTGGGAGACAGTGTGTGTGTGTGTGTGTGGGAGACAGTGTGTGTGTGTGTGTGAGGGAGACAGTGTGTGTGTGTGTGTGTGAGGGAGACAGTGTGTGTGTGTGTGTGTGTGAGGGAGACAGTGTGTGTGTGTGTGAGAAGACAGTGTGTGTGTGTGTGTGAGGGGGTCAGTGTGTGTGTGTGTGTGAGGGAGACAGTGTGTGTGTGTGTGAGGGAGACAGTGTGTGTGTGTGTGAGGGAGACAGTGTGTGTGTGTGTGTGAGGGAGACAGTGTGTGTGTGTGTGTGAGGGAGACAGTGTGTGTGTGTGTGTGAGGGAGACAGTGTGTGTGTGTGTGTGTGAGGGAGACAGTGTGTGTGTGTGTGTGAGGGAGACAGTGTGTGTGTGTGTGTGAGGGAGACAGTGTGTGTGTGTGTGTGAGGGAGACAGTGTGTGTGTGTGTGTGAGGGAGACAGTGTGTGTGTGTGTGTGAGGGAGACAATGTGTGTGTGTGTGTGAGGGAGACAGTGTGTGTGTGTGAGGGAGACAGTGTGTGTGTGTGAGGGAGACAGTGTGTGTGTGTGTGTGTGTGTGAGGGAGACAGTGTGTGTGTGTGTGTGTGTGTGTGAGGGAGACAGTGTGTGTGTGTGAGGGAGACAGTGTGTGTGTGTGAGGGAGACAGTGTGTGTGTGTGAGGGAGACTGTGTGTGTGTGAGGGAGACAGTGTGTGTGTGTGTGTGTGAGGGAGACAGTGTGTGTGTGTGTGTGAGGAAGACAGTGTGTGTGTGTGTGTGTGTGTGTGTGTGTGAGGGAGACAGAGTGTGTGAGGGAGACAGTGTGTGTGTGTGTGAGGGAGACAGTGTGTGTGTGTGTGAGGGAGACAGTGTGTGTGTGTGTGAGGGAGACAGTGTGTGTGTGTGTGAGGGAGACAGTGTGTGTGTGTGAGGGAGACAGTGTGTGTGTGTGTGGGAGACAGTGTGTGTGTGTGTGTGTGAGGGAGACAGTGTGTGTGTGTGTGTGAGGGAGACAGTGTGTGTGTGTGTGTGTGTGTGTGTGTGTGTGAGGGAGACAGTGTGTGTGTGAGGGAGACAGTGTGTGTGTGTGTGAGGGAGAAAGTGTGTGTGTGTGTGAGGGAGACAGTGTGTGTGTGTGTGAGGGAGACAGTGTGTGTGTGTGTGGGAGACAGTGTGTGTGTGTGTGAGACAGTGTGTGTGTGTGAGGGAGACAGTGTGTGTGTGTGTGAGGGAGACAGTGTGTGTGTGTGTGTGAGGGAGACAGTGTGTGTGTGTGTGTGTGAGGGAGACAGTGTGTGTGTGTGTGTGTGAGGGAGACAGTGTGTGTGTGTGTGTGAGGGAGACAATGTGTGTGTGTGTGTGAGGGAGACAGTGTGTGTGTGTGAGGGAGACAGTGTGTGTGTGTGAGGGAGACAGTGTGTGTGTGTGTGTGTGTGTGTGTGTGAGGGAGACAGTGTGTGTGTGTGTGTGTGTGTGTGTGAGGGAGACAGTGTGTGTGTGTGAGGGAGACAGTGTGTGTGTGTGAGGGAGACAGTGTGTGTGTGTGAGGGAGACAGTGTGTGTGTGTGTGAGGGAGACAGTGTGTGTGTGTGAGGGAGACAGTGTGTGTGTGTGTGTG
>NC_054469.1:113323860-113328860 GCF_017639515.1 Carcharodon carcharias
CAGTGTGTGTGTGTGTGTGAGGGAAACAGTGTGTGTGTGTGTGTGAGGGAAACAGTGTGTGTGTGTGTGAGGGAGACAGTGTGTGTGTGTGTGAGGGAGACAGTGTGTGTGTGTGAGGGAGACAGTGTGTGTGTGTGTCAGGGAGACAATGTGTGTGTGTGTGTGTGTGTGAGGGAGACAGTGTGTGTGTGTGTGAGGGAGACAGTGTGTGTGTGTGTGAGGGAGACAGTGTGTGTGTGTGAGGGAGACAGTGTGTGTGTGTGAGGGAGACAGTGTGTGTGTGTGTGTGTGTGTGTGTGTGTGTGTGTGTGTGAGGGAGACAGTGTGTGTGTGTGTGTGTGTGTGTGTGAGGGAGTCAGTGTGTGTGTGTGAGGGAGACAGTGTGTGTGTGTGAGGGAGACAGTGTGTGTGTGTGTGTGTGTGTGTGTGTGAGGGAGACAGTGTGTGTGTGTGTGTGTGAGGGAGACAGTGTGTGTGTGTGTGTGTGTGAGGAAGACTGTGTGTGTGTGTGTGTGTGTGTGTGTGAGGGAGACAGAGTGTGTGAGGGAGACAGTGTGTGTGTGTGTGAGGGAGACAGTGTGTGTGTGTGTGAGGGAGACAGTGTGTGTGTGTGTGAGGGAGACAGTGTGTGTGTGTGAGGGAGACAGTGTGTGTGTGTGAGGGAGAGTGTGTGTGTGTGAGGGAGACAGTGTGTGTGTGTGTGAGGGAGACAGTGTGTGTGTGTGTGAGGGAGACAGTGTGTGTGTGTGAGTGTGAGGGAGACAGTGAGTGTGTGTGTGTGTGTGAGGGAGACAGTGTGTGTGTGTGTGAGGGAAACAGTGTGTGTGTGTGTGTGAGGGAAACAGTGTGTGTGTGTGTGTGAGGGAGACAGTGTGTGTGTGTGAGGGAGACAGTGTGTGTGTGTGAGGGAGACAGTGTGTGTGTGTGTGAGGGAGACAGTGTGTGTGTGTGTGAGGGAGACAGTGTGTGTGTGTGTGTGAGGGAGACAGTGTGTGTGTGTGTGTGAGGGAGACAGTGTGTGTGTGTGTGTGAGGAGACAGTGTGTGTGTGTGTGTGAGGGAGACAGTGTGTGTGTGAGGGAGGCAGTGTGTGTGTGTGAGGGAGACTGTGTGTGTGTGTGTGTGTGAGGGAGACAGTGTGTGTGTGTGTGTGTGTGTGTGAGGGAGACAGTGTGTCTGTGTGAGGGAGGCAGTGTGTCTGTGTGAGGGAGACAGTGTGTGTGTGTGAGGGGGACAGTGTGTGTGTGTGTGTGTGTGTGTGTGTGTGTGAGGGACAGTGTGTGTGTGTGTGTGAGGGAGACAGTGTGTGTGTGTGAGGGAGACAGTGTGTGTGAGGGAGACAGTGTGTGTGAGGGAGACAGTGTGTGTGTGTGTGAGGGAGACAGTGTGTGTGTGTGTGAGGGAGACAGTGTGTGTGTGTGTGAGGGAGACAGTGTGTGTGTGTGTGAGGGAGACAGTGTGTGTGTGTGTGTGTGTGAGGGAGACAGGTTGTGTGTGTGTGAGGGAGACAGTGTGTGTGTGTGTGCGTGTGTGTCTGAGGGAGACAGTGTGTGTGTGTGTGTGTGAGGGAGACAGTGTGTGTGTGTGTGTGTGTGAGGGAGACAGTGTGTGTGTGTGTGTGTGTGTGAGGGAGACAGTGTGTGTGTGTGTGTGGGAGACGGTGTGTGTGTGTGAGGGAGACGGTGTGTGTGTGTGAGGGAGACAGTGTGTGTGTGTGAGGGAGACAGTGTGTGTGTGTGAGGGAGACAGTGTGTGTGTGTGAGGGAGACAGTGTGTGTGTGTGTGTGAGGGAGACAGTGTGTGTGTGTGTGAGGGAGACAGTGTGTGTGTGTGTGTGTGAGGGAGGCAGTGTGTGTGTGTGTGTGTGTGGGAGACAGTGTGTGTGTGTGTGTGGGAGACAGTGTGTGTGTGTGTGTGTGGGAGACAGTGTGTGTGTGTGTGTGAGGGAGACAGTGTGTGTGTGTGTGTGTGAGGGAGACAGTGTGTGTGTGTGTGTGTGTGTGTGAGAAGACAGTGTGTGTGTGTGTGTGTGGGGGACAGTGTGTGTGTGTGTGTGAGGGAGACAGTGTGTGTGTGTGTGAGGGAGACTGTGTGTGTGTGTGTGAGGGAGACAGTGTGTGTGTGTGTGTGAGGGAGACAGTGTGTGTGTGTGTGTGAGGGAGACAGTGTGTGTGTGTGTGTGTGTGAGGGAGACAGTGTGTGTGTGTGTGTGTGTGAGGGAGACAGTGTGTGTGTGTGTGTGAGGGAGACAGTGTGTGTGTGTGTGTGAGGGAGACAGTGTGTGTGTGTGTGTGAGGGAGACAGTGTGTGTGTGTGTGTGAGGGAGACAGTGTGTGTGTGTGTGTGAGGGAGACAATGTGTGTGTGTGTGTGAGGGAGACAGTGTGTGTGTGTGAGGGAGACAGTGTGTGTGTGTGTGTGTGTGTGTGTGAGGGAGACAGTGTGTGTGTGTGAGGGAGACAGTGTGTGTGTGTGTGTGTGTGAAGGAGACATTGTGTGTGTGTGTGTGTGAGGGAGACAGTGTGTGTGTGTGTGAGGGAGACAGTGTGTGTGTGTGAGGGAGACAGTGTGTGTGTGTGTGTGAGGGAGACAGTGTGTGTGTGTGTGTGTGTGAGGGAGACAGTGTGTGTGTGTGTGTGAGGGAGACAGTGTGTGTGTGTGTGAGGGAGACAGTGTGTGTGTGTGTGTGAGGGAGACAGTGTGTGTGTGTGTGTGAGGGAGACTGTGTGTGTGTGTGAGGGAGACAGTGTGTGTGTGTGTGTGAGGGAGACAATGTGTGTGTGTGTGTGAGGGAGACAGTGTGTGTGTGTGTGTGTGTGTGAGGGAGACAGTGTGTGTGTGTGTGTGTGTGTGTGTGAGGGAGTCAGTGTGTGTGTGTGAGGGAGTCAGTGTGTGTGTGTGAGGGAGACAGTGTGTGTGTGTGAGGGAGACAGTGTGTGTGTGTGAGGGAGACAGTGTGTGTGTGTGTGTGTGAGGGAGACAGTGTGTGTGTGTGTGTGTGAGGGAGACAGTGTGTGTGTGTGTGTGAGGAAGACAGTGTGTGTGTGTGTGTGTGTGTGTGTGAGGGAGACAGAGTGTGTGAGGGAGACAGTGTGTGTGTGTGTGAGGGAGACAGTGTGTGTGTGTGTGAGGGAGACAGTGTGTGTGTGTGTGAGGGAGACAGTGTGTGTGTGTGTGAGGGAGACAGTGTGTGTGTGTGTGAGGGAGACAGTGTGTGTGTGTGTGAGGGAGACAGTGTGTGTGTGTGAGGGAGACAGTGTGTGTGTGTGAGGGAGACAGTGTGTGTGTGTGTGAGGGAGACAGTGTGTGTGTGTGTGTGAGGGAGACAGTGTGTGTGTGTGTGTGTGAGGGAGACAGTGTGTGTGTGTGTGTGAGGGAGACAATGTGTGTGTGTGTGTGAGGGAGACAATGTGTGTGTGTGTGTGAGGGAGACAGTGTGTGTGTGTGAGGGAGACAGTGTGTGTGTGTGAGGGAGACAGTGTGTGTGTGTGTGTGTGTGTGAGGGAGACAGTGTGTGTGTGTGTGTGTGTGTGTGTGTGAGGGAGACAGTGTGTGTGTGTGAGGGAGTCAGTGTGTGTGTGTGAGGGAGACAGTGTGTGTGTGTGAGGGAGACAGTGTGTGTGTGTGAGGGAGACAGTGTGTGTGTGTGTGTGTGTGAGGGAGACAGTGTGTGTGTGTGTGTGAGGGAGACAGTGTGTGTGTGTGTGTGAGGAAGACAGTGTGTGTGTGTGTGTGTGTGTGTGAGAGGGAGACAGTGTGTGTGTGTGTGACAGTGTGTGTGTGTGTGAGGGAGACAGTGTGTGTGTGTGTGAGGGAGACAGTGTGTGTGTGTGTGAGGGAGACAGTGTGTGTGTGTGTGAGGGAGACAGTGTGTGTGTGTGTGGGAGACAGTGTGTGTGTGTGAGACAGTGTGTGTGTGTGAGGGAAACAGTGTGTGTGTGTGTGTGAGGGAAACAGTGTGTGTGTGTGAGGGAAACAGTGTGTGTGTGTGTGTGAGGGAGACAGTGTGTGTGTGTGTGAGGGAGACAGTGTGTGTGTGTGTGAGGGAGACAGTGTGTGTGTGTGAGGGAGACAGTGTGTGTGTGTGTGTGTGTGTGAGGGAGACAGTGTGTGTGTGTGTGTGAGGGAGACAGTGTGTGTGTGTGTGTGAGGGAGACAGTGTGTGTGTGTGTGGGAGACAGTGTGTGTGTGTGAGGGAGACAGTGTGTGTGTGTGAGGGAGACAGTGTGTGTGTGTGTGTGAGGGAGACAGTGTGTGTGTGTGTGTGAGGGAGACAGTGTGTGTGTGTGTGTGTGTGTGTGTGAGGGAGACAGTGTGTGTGTGTGTGTGTGTGAGGGAGACAGGTTGTGTGTGTGTGAGGGAGACAGTGTGTGTGTGTGTGCGTGTGTGTCTGAGGGAGACAGTGTGTGTGTGTGTGTGTGAGGGAGACAGTGTGTGTGTGTGTGTGTGTGAGGGAGACAGTGTGTGTGTGTGTGTGTGTGTGTGAGGGAGACAGTGTGTGTGTGTGTGTGTGGGAGACAGTGTGTGTGTGTGTGAGGGAGACGGTGTGTGTGTGTGAGGGAGACAGTGTGTGTGTGTGAGGGAGACAGTGTGTGTGTGTGAGGGAGACAGTGTGTGTGTGTGTGTGAGGGAGACAGTGTGTGTGTGTGTGAGGGAGACAGTGTGTGTGTGTGTGTGAGGGAGACAGTGTGTGTGTGTGTGTGAGGGAGACAGTGTGTGTGTGTGTGTGTGTGGGAGACAGTGTGTGTGTGTGGGAGACAGTGTGTGTGTGTGTGTGTGGGAGACAGTGTGTGTGTGTGTGTGAGGGAGACAGTGTGGGTGTGTGTGTGTGAGGGAGACAGTGTGTGTGTGTGTGTGTGTGAGGGAGACAGTGTGTGTGTGTGTGTGAGAAGACAGTGTGTGTGTGTGTGTGAGGGGGACAGTGTGTGTGTGTGTGTGTGAGGGAGACAGTGTGTGTGTGTGTGAGGGAGACAGTGTGTGTGTGTGTGTGAGGGAGACAGTG
>NC_054469.1:113333860-113393860 GCF_017639515.1 Carcharodon carcharias
AGGGAGACAGTGTGTGTGTGTGTGAGGGAGACAGTGTGTGTGTGTGTGAGGGAGACAGTGTGTGTGTGTGAGGGAGACAGTGTGTGTGTGTGTGAGGGAGACAGTGTGTGTGTGTGTGGGAGACAGTGTGTGTGTGTGTGGGAGACAGTGTGTGTGTGTGTGTGGGAGACAGTGTGTGTGTGTGTGGGAGACAGTGTGTGTGTGTGTGGGAGACAGTGTGTGTGTGTGTGGGAGACTGTGTGTGTGTGTGTGTGAGGGAGACAGTGTGTGTGTGTGTGTGAGGGAAACAGTGAGTGTGTGTGTGTGTGAGGGAGACAGTGTGTGTGTGTGTGAGGGAGACAGTGTGTGTGTGTGTGTGTGAGGGAGACAGTGTGTGTGTGTGTGAGGGAGACAGTGTGTGTGTGTGTGTGAGGGAGACAGTGTGTGTGTGTGTGAGGGAGACAGTGTGTGTGTGTGAGGGAGACAGTGTGTGTGTGTGAGGGAGACAGTGTGTGTGTGTGAGGGAGAAAGTGTGTGTGTGTGAGGGAGACAGTGAGTGTGTGTGTGTGTGTGAGGGAGACAGTGTGTGTGTGTGTGTGTGAGGGAGACAGGTTGTGTGTGTGTGAGGGAGACAGGTTGTGTGTGTGTGAGGGAGACAGTGTGTGTGTGTGTGCGTGTGTGTCTGAGGGAGACAGTGTGTGTGTGTGTGAGGGAGACAGTGTGTGTGTGTGTGTGTGAGGGAGACAGTGTGTGTGTGTGTGTGTGAGGGAGACAGTGTGTGTGTGTGTGTGAGGGAGACAGTGTGTGTGTGTGAGGGAGACAGTGTGTGTGTGTGAGGGAGACAGTGTGTGTGTGTGAGGGAGACAGTGTGTGTGTGTGAGGGAGACAGTGTGTGTGTGTGTGTGTGAGGGAGACAGTGTGTGTGTGTGTGTGAGGGAGACAGTGTGTGTGTGTGTGTGAGGGAGACAGTGTGTGTGTGTGTGTGAGGGAGGCAGTGTGTGTGTGTGTGTGTGTGTGTGGGAGACAGTGTGTGTGTGTGGGAGACAGTGTGTGTGTGTGTGAGGGAGACAGTGTGTGTGTGTGTGTGAGGGAGACAGTGTGTGTGTGTGTGTGAGGGAGACAGTGTGTGTGTGTGTGTGAGGGAGACAGTGTGTGTGTGTGTGTGTGTGAGGGAGACAGTGTGTGTGTGTGTGTGAGGGAGACAGTGTGTGTGTGTGTGTGAGGGAGACAGTGTGTGTGTGTGTGAGGGAGACAGTGTGTGTGTGTGTGTGAGGGAGACAGTGTGTGTGTGTGTGTGAGGGAGACAGTGTGTGTGTGTGTGAGGGAGACAGTGTGTGTGTGTGAGGGAGACAGTGTGTGTGTGTGAGGGAGACAGTGTGTGTGTGTGAGGGAGACAGTGTGTGTGTGTGAGGGAGACAGTGTGTGTGTGTGAGGGAGACAGTGTGTGTGTGTGAGGGAGACAGTGTGTGTGTGTGAGGGAGACAGTGTGTGTGTGTGAGGGAGACAGTGTGTGTGTGTGAGGGAGACAGTGTGTGTGTGTGTGAGGGAGACAGTGTGTGTGTGTGTGAGGGAGACAGTGTGTGTGTGTGTGAGGGAGACAGTGTGTGTGTGTGAGGGAGACAGTGTGTGTGTGTATGTGTGAGGGAGACAGTGTGTGTGTGTATGTGTGAGGGAGACAGTGTGTGTGTGTATGTGTGAGGGAGACAGTGTGTGTGTGTATGTGTGAGGGAGACAGTGTGTGTGTGGGAGACAGTGTGTGTGTGTGTGAGGGAGACAGTGTGTGTGTGTGTGTGAGGGAGACAGTGTGTGTGTGTGTGTGTGTGTGTGTGTGTGTGAGGGAGACAGTATGTGTGTGTGTGTGAGGGAGACAGTGTGTGTGTGTGTGAGGGAGACAGTGTGTGTGTGTGTGTGAGGGAGACAGTGTGTGTGTGTGAGGGAGACAGTGTGTGTGTGTGTGAGGGAGACAGTGTGTGTGTGTGTGTGAGGGAGACAGTGTGTGTGTGTGTGTGAGGGAGACAGTGTTTGTGTGTGTGTGAGGGAGACAGTGTGTGTGTGTGTGTGTGAGGGAGACAGTGTGTGTGTGTGTGTGTGAGGGAGACAGTGTGTGTGTGTGTGTGTGTGAGGGAGACAGTGTGTGTGTGTGTGTGAGGGAGACAGTGTGTGTGTGTGTGAGGGAGACGGTGTGTGTGTGTGAGGGAGACAGTGTGTATGTGTGAGGGAGACAGTGTGTGTGTGTGTGTGAGGGAGACAGTGTGTGTGTGTGTGTGAGGGAGGCAGTGTGTGTGTGTGTGTGTGTGTGGGAGACAGTGTGTGTGTGTGTGTGGGAGACAGTGTGTGTGTGTTGGAGACAGTGTGTGTGTGTGAGGGAGACAGTGTGTGTGTGTGTGAGGGAGACAGTGTGTGTGTGTGAGGGAGAGAGTGTGTGTGTGTGTGAGGGAGACAGTGTGTGTGTGTGTGAGGGAGACAGTGTGTGTGTGTGTGAGGGAGACAGTGTGTGTGTGTGTGAGGGAGACAGTGTGTGTGTGTGTGAGGGAGACAGTGTGTGTGTGTGTGTGAGGGAGACAGTGTGTGTGTGTGTGAGGGAGACAGTGTGTGTGTGTGAGGGAGGCAGTGTGTCTGTGTGAGGGAGACAGTGTGTGTGTGTGAGGGAGACAGTGTGTGTGTGTGTGTGTGTGTGTGTGTGTGTGTGAGGGAGACAGTGTGTGTGTGTGTGTGAGGGAGACAGTGTGTGTGTGTGTGTGTGAGGGAGACAGTGTGTGTGAGGGAGACAGTGTGTGTGAGGGAGACAGTGTGTGTGAGGGAGACAGTGTGTGTGAGGGAGACAGTGTGTGTGAGTGTGAGGGAGACAGTGTGTGTGTGTGTGAGGGAGACTGTGTGTGTGTGAGGGAGACAGTGTGTGTGTGTGTGAGGGAGACAGTGTGTGTGTGTGTGAGGGAGACAGTGTGTGTGTGTGTGAGGGAGACAGTGTGTGTGTGTGTGAGGGAGACAGTGTGTGTGTGTGTGGGAGACAGTGTGTGTGTGAGGGAGACTGTGTGTGTCTGTGTGAGGGAGACAGTGTGTGTGTGTGTGTGAGGGAAACAGTGAGTGTGTGTGTGTGTGAGGGAGACAGTGTGTGTGTGTGAGGGAGAAAGTGTGTGTGTGTGAGGGAGACAGTGTGTGTGTGTGAGGGAGACAGTGTGTGTGTGTGTGAGGGAGACAGTGTGTGTGTGTGTGAGGGAGACAGTGTGTGTGTGTGAGGGAGACAGTGTGTCTGTGTATGTGTGAGGGAGACAGTGTGTGTGTGTGTGTGTGAGGGAGACAGTGTGTGTGTGTGTGTGTGAGGGAGACAGTGTGTGTGTGTGTGTGAGGGAGACAGTGTGTGTGTGTGTGTGTGAGGGAGACAGTGTGTGTGTGGGAGACAGTGTGTGTGTGTGTGAGGGAGACAGTGTGTGTGTGTGTGTGAGGGAGACAGTGTGTGTGTGTGTGTGAGGGAGGCAGTGTGTGTGTGTGTGTGTGTGTGTGTGTGTGTGTGTGTGAGGGAGACAATATGTGTGTGTGTGTGAGGGAGACAGTGTGTGTGTGTGTGAGGGAGACAGTGTGTGTGTGTGAGGGAGACAGTGTGTGTGTGTGAGGGAGACAGTGTGTGTGTGTGTGAGGGAGACAGTGTGTGTGTGTGTGTGAGGGAGACAGTGTGTGTGTGTGTGTGAGGGAGACAGTGTGTGTGTGTGTGTGAGGGAGACAGTGTGTGTGTGTGTGAGGGAGACGGTGTGTGTGTGTGAGGGAGACAGTGTGTATGTGTGAGGGAGACAGTGTGTGTGTGTGTGTGAGGGAGGCAGTGTGTGTGTGTGTGTGAGGGAGACAGAGTGTGTGTGTGTGTGTGTGGGAGACAGTGTGTGTGTGTGGGAGACAGTGTGTGTGTGTTGGAGACAGTGTGTGTGTGTGTGAGGGAGACAGTGTGTGTGTGTGTGAGGGAGACAGTGTGTGTGTGTGTGAGGGAGACAGTGTGTGTGTGTGTGAGGGAGACAGTGTGTGTGTGTGTGAGGGAGACAGTGTGTGTGTGTGTGAGGGAAACAGTGTGTGTGTGTGTGTGTGTGAGGGAGACAGTGTGTGTGTGTGAGGGAGACAGTGTGTGTGTGTGAGGGAGACAGTGTGTGTGTGTGAGGGAGACAGTGTGTGTGTGTGAGGGAGACAGTGTGTGTGTGTGTGTGTGTGTGTGTGTGTGTGTGTGTGAGGGAGACAGTGTGTGTGTGTGTGTGAGGGAGACAGTGTGTGTGTGTGTGTGTGAGGGAGACAGTGTGTGTGAGGGAGACAGTGTGTGTGAGGGAGACAGTGTGTGTGTGTGTGAGGGAGACAGTGTGTGTGTGTGTGAGGGAGACAGTGTGTGTGTGTGTGAGGGAGACAGTGTGTGTGTGTGTGAGGGAGACTGTGTGTGTGTGTGTGAGGGAGACTGTGTGTGTGTGTGAGGGAGACTGTGTGTGTGTGTGTGAGGGAGACAGTGTGTGTGTGTGTGAGGGAGACAGTGTGTGTGTGTGTGAGGGAGACAGTGTGTGTGTGTGTGAGGGAAACAGTGTGTGTGTGTGTGGGAGACAGTGTGTGTGTGAGGGAGACTGTGTGTGTCTGTGTGAGGGAGACAGTGTGTGTGTGTGTGTGAGGGAAACAGTGAGTGTGTGTGTGTGTGAGGGAGACAGTGTGTGTGTGAGGGAAACAGTGAGTGTGTGTGTGTGTGAGGGAGACTGTGTGTGTGTGTGAGGGAGACAGTGTGTGTGTGTGTGTGAGGGAGACAGTGTGTGTGTGTGAGGGAGACAGTGTGTGTGTGTGAGGGAGACAGTGTGTGAGGGAGAAAGTGTGTGTGTGTGAGGGAGACAGTGAGTGTGTGTGTGTGTGAGGGAGACAGTGTGTGTGTGTGTGTGTGTGTGAGGGAGACAGTGTGTGTGTGTGTGTGTGTGTGAGGGAGACAGGTTGTGTGTGTGTGAGGGAGACAGGTTGTGTGTGTGTGAGGGAGACAGTGTGTGTGTGTGTGCGTGTGTGTCTGAGGGAGACAGTGTGTGTGTGTGTGTGTGAGGGAGACAGTGTGTGTGTGTGTGTGTGAGGGAGACAGTGTGTGTGTGTGTGTGGGAGACGGTGTGTGTGTGTGAGGGAGACAGTGTGTGTGTGTGAGGGAGACAGTGTGTGTGTGTGAGGGAGACAGTGTGTGTGTGTGAGGGAGACAGTGTGTGTGTGTATGTGTGAGGGGGACAGTGTGTGTGTGTGTGTGTGAGGGAGACAGTGTGTGTGTGTGTGTGAGGGAGGCAGTGTGTGTGTGTGTGTGTGTGTGGGAGACAGTGTGTGTGTGTGTGTGGGAGACAGTGTGTGTGTGTTGGAGACAGTGTGTGTGTGTGAGGGAGACAGTGTGTGTGTGTGTGAGGGAGACAGTGTGTGTGTGTGTGTGAGGGAGACAGTGTGTGTGTGTGTGAGGGAGACAGTGTGTGTGTGTGTGTGTGAGGGAGACAGTGTGTGTGTGTGTGTGAGGGAGACAGTGTGTGTGTGTAAGGGAGACAGTGTGTGTGTGTGTGTAAGGGAGACAGTGTGTGTGTGTGTGTGAGGGAGACAGTGTGTGTGTGTGTGTGAGGGAGACAGTGTGTGTGTGTGTGTGAGGGAGACAGTGTGTGTGTGTGTGTGAGGGAGACAGTGTGTGTGTGTGTGAGGGAGACAGTGTGTGTGTGTGTGAGGGAGACAGTGTGTGTGTGTGGGAGACAGTGTGTGTGTGTGTGAGGGAGACAGTGTGTGTGTGTGAGGGAGACAGTGTGTGTGTGTGAGGGAGACAGTGTGTGTGTGTGAGGGAGAGAGTGTGTGTGTGTGAGGGAGACAGTGTGTGTGTGTATGTGTGAGGGAGACAGTGTGTGTGTGTATGTGTGAGGGAGACAGTGTGTGTGTGTATGTGTGAGGGAGACAGTGTGTGTGTGGGAGACAGTGTGTGTGTGTGTGTGTGGGAGACAGTGTGTGTGTGTGTGAGGGAGACAGTGTGTGTGTGTGTGTGGGAGACAGTGTGTGTGTGTGTGTGGGAGACAGTGTGTGTGTGTGTGAGGGAGACAGTGTGTGTGTGTGTGAGGGAGACAGTGTGTGTGTGTGTGAGGGAGACAGTGTGTGTGTGTGTGAGGGAGACAGTGTGTGTGTGTGTGAGGGAGACAGTGTGTGTGTGTGAGGGAGACAGTGTGTGTGTGTGAGGGAGACAGTGTGTGTGTGTGAGGGAGACAGTGTGTGTGTGTCAGGGATACAGTGTGTGTGTCAGGGATACAGTGTGTGTGTGTCAGGGATACAGTGTGTGTGTGTGAGGGAGACAGTGTGTGTGTGTGTGTGTGTGTGGGAGACAGGGTGTGTGTGTGTGTGTGTGGGAGACAGGGTGTGTGTGTGTGTGTGTGTGAGGGAGACAGTGTGTGTGTGTGTGAGTGTGAGGGAGACAGTGTGTGTGTGTGTGTGAGGGAGACAGTGTGTGTGTGTGTGTGAGGGAGACAGTGTGTGTGTGTGTGTGAGGGAAACAGTGTGTGTGTGTGTGAGGGAGACTGTGTGTGTGTGTGTGTGAGGGAGGCAGTGTGTCTGTGTGTGTGTGTGTGTGAGGGAGACAGTATGTGTGTGTGTGTGAGGGAGACAGTGTGTGTGTGTGTGAGGGAGACAGTGTGTGTGTGTGTGTGAGGGAGACAGTGTGTGTGTGTGAGGGAGACAGTGTGTGTGTGTGTGAGGGAGACAGTGTGTGTGTGTGTGAGGGAGACAGTGTGTGTGTGTGTGTGAGGGAGACAGTGTGTGTTTGTGTGTGAGGGAGACAGTGTGTGTGTGTGTGAGGGAGACAGTGTGTGTGTGTGTGTGAGGGAGACAGTGTGTGTGTGTGTGTGTGTGTGTGAGGGAGACAGTGTGTTTGTGTGTGTCTGACGGAGACAGTGTGTGTGTGTGTGTGTGTGAGGGAGACAGTGTGTGTGTGTGTGTGAGGGAGACAGTGTGTGTGTGTGTGAGGGAGACGGTGTGTGCGTGTGAGGGAGACAGTGTGTGTGTGTGAGGGAGACAGTGTGTGTGTGTGTGTGTGAGGGAGGCAGTGTGTGTGTGTGTGTGAGGGAGACAGAGTGTGTGTGTGTGTGTGGGAGACAGTGTGTGTGTGTTGGAGACAGTGTGTGTGTGTGTGAGGGAGACAGTGTGTGTGTGTGAGGGAGACAGTGTGTGTGTGTGTGAGGGAGACAGTGTGTGTGTGTGTGAGGGAGACAGTGTGTGTGTGTGTGAGGGAGACAGTGTGTGTGTGTGTGAGGGAGACAGTGTGTGTGTGTGTGAGGGAGACAGTGTGTGTGTGTGTGAGGGAGACAGTGTGTGTGTGTGTGAGGGAAACTGTGTGTGTGTGTGTGAGGGAGACAGTGTGTGTGTGTGAGGGAGACAGTGTGTGTGTGTGAGGGAGACAGTGTGTGTGTGTGAGGGAGACAGTGTGTGTGTGTGAGGGAGACAGTGTGTGTGTGTGAGGGAGACAGTGTGTGTGTGTGAGGGAGACAGTGTGTGTGTGTGAGGGAGACAGTGTGTGTGTGTGAGGGAGACAGTGTGTGTTTGTGAGGGAGACAGTGTGTGTGTGTGAGGGAGACAGTGTGTGTGTGTGAGGGAGACAGTGTGTGTGTGTGAGGGAGACAGTGTGTGTGTGTGAGGGAGACAGTGTGTGTGTGTGAGGGAGACTGTGTGTGTGTGTATGTGTGAGGGAGACAGTGTGTGTGTGTATGTGTGAGGGAGACAGTGTGTGTGTGTGTGTGAGGGAGACAGTGTGTGTGAGGGAGACAGTGTGTGTGAGGGAGACAGTGTGAGTGTGTGTGTGTGGGAGACAGTGTGTGTGTGTGTGTGTGGGAGACAGTGTGTGTGTGTGTGTGTGGGAGACTGTGTGTGTGTGTGGGAGACTGTGTGTGTGTGTGTGTGGGAGACTGTGTGTGTGTGTGTGTGTGGGAGACTGTGTGTGTGTGTGTGTGTGGGAGACTGTGTGTGTGTGAGGGAGACAGTGTGTGTGTGTGAGGGAGACAGTGTGTGTGTGTGAGGGAGACAGTGTGTGTGTGTCAGGGATACAGTGTGTGTGTGTGTGGGAGACAGGGTGTGTGTTTGTGTGTGTGTGGGAGACAGGGGGTGTGTGTGTGTGTGTGAGGGAGACAGTGTGTGTGTGTGTGTGTGAGGGAGACAGTGTGTGTGTGTGAGGGAGACAGTGTGTGTGTGTGTGTGAGGGAGACAGTGTGTGTGTGTGTGTGAGGGAGACAGTGTGTGTGTGTGTGTGAGGGAGACAGTGTGTGTGTGTGTGTGAGGGAAACAGTGTGTGTGTGTGTGTGAGGGAGACTGTGTGTGTGTGTGTGTGAGGGAGGCAGTGTGTGTGTGTGTGTGTGTGTGTGAGGGAGACAGTATGTGTGTGTGTGTGAGGGAGACAGTGTGTGTGTGTGTGAGGGAAACAGTGTGTGTGTGTGTGAGGGAGACAGTGTGTGTGTGTGAGGGAGACAGTGTGTGTGTGTGTGAGGGAGACAGTGTGTGTGTGTGTGAGGGAGACAGTGTGTTTGTGTGTGTCTGAGGGAGACAGTGTGTGTGTGTGTGTGTGAGGGAGACAGTGTGTGTGTGTGTGTGAGGGAGACAGTGTGTGTGTGTGTGTGAGGGAGACAGTGTGTGTGTGTGTGAGGGAGACGGTGTGTGTGTGTGAGGGAGACAGTGTGTGTGTGTGAGGGAGACAGTGTGTGTGTGTATGTCTGAGGGAGACAGTGTGTGTGTATGTGTGAGGGAGACAGTGTGTGTGTATGTGTGAGGGAGACAGTGTGTGTGTATGTGTGAGGGAGACAGTGTGTGTGTGTGTGTGTGTGTGTGAGGGAGGCAGTGTGTGTGTGTGTGTGAGGGAGACAGAGTGTGTGTGTGTGTGTGGGAGACAGTGTGTGTGTGTGTGTGGGAGACAGTGTGTGTGTGTTGGAGACTGTGTGTGTGAGGGAGACAGTGTGTGTGTGTGTGAGGGAGACAGTGTGTGTGTGTGAGGGAGACAGTGTGTGTGTGTGTGAGGGAGACAGTGTGTGTGTGTGTGAGGGAGACAGTGTGTGTGTGTGTGAGGGAGACAGTGCGTGTGTGTGTGAGGGAGACAGTGTGTGTGTGTGTGTGTGAGGGAGACAGTGTGTGTGTGGGTGAGGGAGACTGTGTGTGTGTGTGTGTGTGAGGGAGACAGTGTGTGTGTGTGTGTGTGTGAGGGAGACAGTGTGTGTGTGTGTGAGGGAAACAGTGTGTGTGTGTGTGTGAGGGAGACAGTGTGTGTGTGTGAGGGAGACAGTGTGTGTGTGTGTGAGGGAGACAGTGTGTGTGTGTGTGTGAGGGAGACAGTGTGTGTTTGTGTGTGAGGGAGACAGTGTGTGTGTGTGTGTGAGGGAGACAGTGTGTGTGTGTGTGTGAGGGAGACAGTGTGTGTGTGTGTGTGTGTGTGTGAGGGAGACAGTGTGTTTGTGTGTGTCTGAGGGAGACAGTGTGTGTGTGTGTGTGTGAGGGAGACAGTGTGTGTGTGTGTGTGTGGGAGACAGTGTGTGTGTATGAGGGAGACGGTGTGTGTGTGTGAGGGAGACAGTGTGTGTGTGTGAGGGAGACAGTGTGTGTGTGTGAGGGAGACAGTGTGTGTGTGTATGTGTGAGGGAGACAGTGTGTGTGTTTTTGTGAGGGAGACAGTGTGTGTGTGTGTGTGTGAGGGAGGCAGTGCGTGTGTGTGTGTGAGGGAGACAGAGTGTGTGTGTGTGTGTGTGGGAGGCAGTGTGTGTGTGTGTGTGTGGGAGACAGTGTGTGTTTGTGGGAGACAGTGTGTGTGTGTTGGAGACAGTGTGTGTGTGTGAGGGAGACAGTGTGTGTGTGTGTGTGTGTGTGAGGGAGACAGTGTGTGTGTGTGTGTGAGGGAGACAGTGTGTGTGTGTGTGTGAGGGAGACAATGTGTGTGTGTGTGTGAGGGGGACAGTGTGTGTGTGTGAGGGGGACAGTGTGTGTGTGTGAGGGAGACAGTGTGTGTGTGTGAGGGAGACAGTGTGTGTGTGTGAGGGAGACAGTGTGTGTGTGTGAGGGAGACAGTGTGTGTGTGTGAGGGAGACAGTGTGTGTGTGTGTGTGTGTCTGTGTGAGGGAGACAGTGTGTGTGTGTGTGTGAGGGAGACAGTGTGTGTGTGTGTGTGAGGGAGACAGTGTGTGTGTGTGTGTGAGGGAGACAGTGTGTGTGTGTGTGTGTGAGGGAGACAGTGTGTGTGTGTGTGTGTGAGGGAGACAGTGTGTGTGTGTGTGAGGGAGACAGTGTGTGTGTGTGTGTGTGTGTGAGGGACACAGTGTGTGTGTGTGAGGGACACAGTGTGTGTGTGTGAGGGAGACAGTGTGTGTGTGTGTGTGTGTGAGGGAGACAGTGTGCGTGTGTGTGTGTGAGGGAGACAGTGTGCGTGTGTGTGTGTGGGGGAGACAGTGTGTGTGTGTGTGTGTGTGAGGGAGACAGTGTGTGTGTGTGTGTGTGTGTGTGAGGGAGACAGTGTGTGTGTGTGTGTGTGAGGGAGACAGTGTGTGTGTGTGTGTGAGGGAGACAGTGTGTGTGTGTGTGAGGGAGACAGTGTGTGTGTGTGTGAGGGAGACAGTGTGTGTGTGTGTGAGGGCGACAGTGTGTGTGTGTGTGTGTGTGTGAGGGAGATGGTGTATGTGAGGGAGACGGTGTATGTGAGGGAGACGGTGTATGTGAGGGAGACGATGTATGTGAGGGAGACGGTGTATGTGAGGGAGACTGTGTGTGTGTGAGGGAGACTGTGTGTGTGAGGGAGACTGTGTGAATGTGTGTGTGTGTGTGTGTGTGTGAGGGAGACTGTGTGTGTGTGTGTGTGTGAGGGAGACTGCGTGTGTGTGTGGGTGAGGGAGACTGTGTGTGTGTGTGGGTGAGGGAGACTGTGTGTGTGTGTGTGTGAGGGAGACTGTGTGTGTGTGTGGGTGAGGGAGACTGTGTGTCTGTGAGGGAGATTGTGTGTGTGTGTGTGTGTGAGGGAGACAATGTGTGTGTGTGTGTGAGGGAGACAATGTGTGTGTGTGTGTGAGGGAGACAATGTGTGTGTGTGTGTGAGGGAGACAATATTTGTGTGTGTGTGAGGGAGACTGTGTGTGTGTGTGAGGGAGACTGTGTGTGTGTGAGGGAGACTGTGTGTGTGTGAGGGAGACTGTGTGTGTGTGAGGGAGACTGTGTGTGTGTGTGAGGGAGACTGTGTGTGTGTGAGGGAGACTGTGTGTGTGTGAGGGAGACTATGTGTGTGTGTGAGGGAGACTGTGTGTGTGTGTGAGGGAGACTGTGTGTGTGTGTGAGGGAGACTGTGTGTGTGTGTGAGGGAGACTGTGTGTGTGTGTGAGGGAGACTGTGTCTGTGTATGACGGAGACTGTGTGTGTGTGTGTGTGTGAGGGAGACTGTGTGTGTGTGTGTGAGGGAGACTGTGTGTGTGTGTGTGAGGGAGACTGTGTGTGTGTGTGTGAGGGAGACTGTGTGTGTGTGTGTGAGGGAGACAGTGTGTGTGTGTGAGGGAGATAGTGTGTGTGTGTGAGGGTGACTGTGTGTGTGTGTGAGGGAGACAGTGTGTGTGTGTGTGAGACAGTGTGTGTGTGTGTGAGACAGTGTGTGTGTGTGTGTGACAGTGTGTGTGTGTGTGTGAGACAGTGTGTGTGTGTGTGTGAGACAGTGTGTGTGTGTGAGGGAGACAGTGTGTGTGTGTGAGGGAGACAGTGTGTGTGTGTGAGGGAGACAGTGTGTGTGTGTGAGGGAGACAGTGTGTGTGTGTGAGGGAGACAGTGTGTGTGTGTGAGGGAGACAGTGTGTGTGTGTGTGTGAGGGAGACAGTGTGTGTGTGTGTGTGAGGGAGACAGTGTGTGTGTGTGTGTGAGGGAGACAGTGTGTGTGTGTGTGTGAGGGAGACAGTGTGTGTGTGTGTGTGAGGGAGACAGTGTGTGTGTGTGTGTGTGTGTGTGAGGGAGACAGTGTGTGTGTGTGTGTGTGAGGGAGACAGTGTGTGTGTGTGTGTGTGAGGGCGATAGTGTGTGTATGTGAGGGAGACAGTGTGTGTGTGTGTGTGAGGGAGTCACTGTGTGTGTGTGTGTGTGAGGGAGACAGTGTGTGTGTGTGTGTGAGGGAGACAGTGTGTGTGTGTGTGTGAGGGAGACAGTGTGTGTGTGTGTGTGAGGGAGACTGTGTGTGTGTGTGTGAGGGAGACAGTGTGTGTGTGTGTGAGGGAGACAGTGTGTGTGTGTGTGTGTGTGAGGGAGACAGTGTGTGTGTGTGTGTGAGGGAGACAGTGTGTGTGTGTGTGTGTGTGTGTGTGAGGGAGACAGTGTGTGTGTGTGTGTGTGAGGGAGACAGTGTGTGTGTGTGTGTGAGGGAGACAGTGTGTGTGTGTGTGATGGAGACAGTGTGCGTGTGTGTGTGAGGGAGACAGTGTGCGTGTGTGTGTGAGGGAGACAGTGTGTGTGTGTGTGTGTGTGAGGGAGACAGTTTGTGTGTGTGTGTGTGTGTGAGGGAGACAGTGTGTGTGTGTGAGACAGTGTGTGTGTGTGTGAGACAGTGTGTGTGTGTGTGTGAGACAGTGTGTGTGTGTGAGGGAGACAGTGTGTGTGTGTGAGGGAGACAGTGTGTGTGTGTGAGGGAGACAGTGTGTGTGTGTGAGGGAGACAGTGTGTGTGTGTGTGTGAGGGAGACAGTGTGTGTGTGTGTGTGAGGGAGACAGTGTGTGTGTGTGTGTGAGGGAGACAGTGTGTGTGTGTGTGTGAGGGAGACAGTGTGTGTGTGTGTGTGAGGGAGACAGTGTGTGTGTGTGTGTGTGTGTGTGAGGGAGACAGTGTGTGTGTGTGTGTGTGAGGGAGACAGTGTGTGTGTGTGTGTGTGAGGGCGATAGTGTGTGTATGTGAGGGAGACAGTGTGTGTGTGTGTGTGAGGGAGTCACAGTGTGTGTGTGTGTGTGAGGGAGACAGTGTGTGTGTGTGTGTGAGGGAGACAGTGTGTGTGTGTGTGTGAGGGAGACAGTGTGTGTGTGTGTGTGAGGGAGACAGTGTGTGTGTGTGTGAGGGAGACAGTGTGTGTGTGTGTGAGGGAGACAGTGTGTGTGTGTGTGAGGGAGACAGTGTGTGTGTGTGTGTGTGTGTGAGGGAGACAGTGTGTGTGTGTGTGTGTGTGTGTGTGAGGGAGACAGTGTGTGTGTGTGTGTGTGAGGGAGACAGTGTGTGTGTGTGTGTGTGAGGGAGACAGTGTGTGTGTGTGTGATGGAGACAGTGTGTGTGTGTGAGGGAGACAGTGTGCGTGTGTGTGTGAGGGAGACAGTGTGTGTGTGTGTGTGTGTGTGAGGGAGACAGTTTGTGTGTGTGTGTGTGTGTGAGGGAGACTGTGTGTGTGTGTGTGAGGGAGACAGTGTGCGTGTGTGTGTGTGAGGGAGACAGTGTGCGTGTGTGTGTGTGAGGGAGACAGTGTGTGTGTGAGGGAGACAGTGTGTGTGTGTGTGTGAGGGAGACAATGTGTGTGTGTGTGTGAGGGGGACAGTGTGTGTGTGTGAGGGAGACAGTGTGTGTGTGTGAGGGAGACAGTGTGTGTGTGTGAGGGAGACAGTGTGTGTGTGTGAGGGAGACAGTGTGTGTGTGTGAGGGAGACAGTGTGTGTGTGTGTGTGTGAGGGAGACAGTGTGCGTGTGTGTGTGTGATGGAGACAGTGTGCGTGTGTGTGTGTGTGAGGGAGACAGTGTGCGTGTGTGTGTGAGGGAGACAGTGTGTGTGTGTGTGTGTGAGGGAGACAGTGTGCGTGTGTGTGTGTGATGGAGACAGTGTGCGTGTGTGTGTGTGAGGGAGACAGTGTGCGTGTGTGTGTGAGGGAGACAGTGTGTGTGTGTGTGTGTGTGTGAGGGAGACAGTTTGTGTGTGTGTGTGTGTGTGTGAGGGAGACAGTGTGTGTGTGTGTGTGTGATGGAGACAGTGTGCGTGTGTGTGTGTGAGGGAGACAGTGTGCGTGTGTGTGTGTGAGGGAGACAGTGTGTGTGTGTGTGTGAGGGAGACAATGTGTGTGTGTGTGTGAGGGGGACAGTGTGTGTGTGTGAGGGAGACAGTGTGTGTGTGTGAGGGAGACAGTGTGTGTGTGTGAGGGAGACAGTGTGTGTGTGTGTGAGGGAGACTGTGTGTGTGTGTGAGGGAGACAGTGTGTGTGTGTGTGAGGGAGACAGTGTGTGTGTGTGTGTGTGAGGGAGACATTGTGTGTGTGTGAGGGAGACAGTGTGTGTGTGTGAGGGAGACTGTGTGTGTGTGTGTGTGTGTGTGAGGGAGACAGTGTGTGTGTGTGTGTGAGGGAGACAGTGTGTGTGTGTGTATGAGGGAGACAGTGTGTGTGTGTGTGTGTGAGGGAGACAGTGTGTGTGTGTGTGTGAGGGAGACAGTGTGTGTGTGTGTGAGGGAGACAGTGTGTGTGTGTGTGAGGGAGACAGTGTGTGTGTGTGTGAGGGAGACAGTGTGTGTGTGTGTGTGTGTGTGTGTGAGGGACACAGTGTGTGTGTGTGTGAGGGACACAGTGTGTGTGTGTGTGAGGGACACAGTGTGTGTGTGTGTGTGAGGGAGACAGTGTGTGTGTGTGTGTGTGTGTGTGTGTGTGAGGGAGACAGTGTGTGTGTGTGTGTGTGAGGGAGACAGTGTGCGTGTGTGTGTGTGAGGGAGACAGTGTGCGTGTGTGTGGGGGAGACAGTGTGTGTGTGTGTGTGTGTGTGTGAGGGAGACAGTGTGTGTGTGAGGGAGACAGTGTGTGAGTGTGTGTGTGTGTGTGTGAGGGAGACAGTGTGTGTGTGTGTGAGGGAGACATTGTGTGTGTGTGTGAGGGAGACAGTGTGTGTGTGTGTGAGGGAGACAGTGTGTGTGTGTGTGTGAGGGAGACAGTGTGTGTGTGTGTGAGGGAGACAGTGTGTGTGTGTGTGAGGGAGACAGTGTGTGTGTGTGTGAGGGCGACAGTGTGTGTGTGTGTGTGTGTGTGAGGGAGACGGTGTATGTGAGGGAGACGGTGTATGTGAGGGAGACGGTGTATGTGAGGGAGACGGTGTGTGTGAGGGAGACTGTGTGTGTGTGAGGGAGACTGTGTGTGTGTGAGGGAGACTGTGTGTGTGAGGGAGACTGTGTGAATGTGTGTGTGTGTGTGTGTGAGGGAGACTGTGTGTGTGAGGGAGACTGTGTGTGTGAGGGAGACTGTGTGTGTGAGGGAGACTGTGTGTGAGGGAGACTGTGTGTGTGTGTGTGATGGAGACAGTGTGCGTGTGTGTGTGGGAGGGAGACAGTGTGCGTGTGTGTGTGAGGGAGACAGTTTGTGTGTGTGTGTGTGTGAGGGAGACAGTTTGTGTGTGTGTGTGTGTGAGGGAGACAGTGTGTGTGTGTGTGTGATGGAGACACTGTGCGTGTGTGTGTGTGAGGGAGACAGTGTGTGTGTGTGTGTGTGAGGGAGACAATGTGTGTGTGTGTGTGAGGGGGACAGTGTGTGTGTGTGAGGGGGACAGTGTGTGTGTGTGAGGGGGACAGTGTGTGTGTGTGAGGGAGACAGTGTGTGTGTGTGAGGGAGAGAGTGTGTGTGTGTGAGGGAGACAGTGTGTGTGTGTGAGGGAGACAGTGTGTGTGTGTGAGGGAGACAGTTTGTGTGTGTGAGGGAGACAGTGTGTGTGTGTGTGTGTGTGTGTGTGAGGGAGACAGTGTGTGTGTGTGAGGGAGACAGTGTGTGTGTGAGAGGGAGACAGTGTGTGTGTGTGTGTGTGTGTGTGAGGGAGACAGTGTGTGTGTGTGTGTGTGTGAGGGAGACAGTGTGTGTGTGTGTGTGTGTGTGAGGGAGACAGTGTGTGTGTGTGTGTGAGGGAGACAGTGTGTGTGTGTGTGTGAGGGAGACAGTGTGTGTGTGTGTGAGGGAGACAGTGTGTGTGTGTGTGAGGGAGACAGTGTGTGTGTGTGTGTGTTTGTGTGAGGGACACTGTGTGTGTGTGTGTGTGAGGGACACAGTGTGTGTGTGTGTGAGGGACACAGTGTGTGTGTGTGTGAGGGAGACAGTGTGTGTGTGTGTGTGTGTGTGTGTGAGGGAGACAGTGTGTGTGTGTGTGTGAGGGAGACAGTGTGTGTGTGTGTGTGAGGGAGACAGTGTGTGTGTGTGTGTGAGGGAGACAGTGAGTGTGTGTGTGTGTGTGTGAGGGAGACAGTGTGTGTGTGTGTGTGTGAGGGAGACAGTGTGTGTGTGTGTGTGTGAGGGAGACAGTGTGTGTGTGTGTGTGTGGGGGAGACAGTGTGTGTGTGTGTGTGTGTGTGAGGGAGACAGTGTGTGTGTGTGTGTGTGTGTGTGAGGGAGACAGTGTGTGTGTGTGTGTGAGGGAGACAGTGTGTGTGTGTGTGAGGGAGACAGTGTGTGTGTGTGTGAGGGAGACAGTGTGTGTGTGTGTGAGGGCGACAGTGTGTGTGTGTGTGTGTGTGAGGGAGACGGTGTATGTGAGGGAGACGGTGTATGTGAGGGAGACGGTGTATGTGAGGGAGACTGTGTCTGTGTGAGGGAGACTGTGTGTGTGAGGGAGACTGTGTGAGTGTGTGTGTGTGTGTGTGAGGGAGACTGTGTGTGTGAGGGAGACTGTGTGTGTGAGGGAGACTGTGTGTGAGGGAGACTGTGTGTGAGGGAGACTGTGTGTGTGTGTGTGTGTGTGTGTGTGTGTGTGTGAGGGAGACTGTGTGTGTGTGTGTGTGTGTGTGAGGGAGACTGTGTGTGTGTGTGTGAGGGAGACTGTGTGTGTGTGAGGGAGACTGTGTGTGTGAGGGAGACTGTGTGTGTGAGGGAGACTGTGTGTGTGTGTGTGAGGGAGACTGTGTGTGTGTGTGTGAGGGAGACTGTGTGTGTGTGTGTGAGGGAGACTGTGTGTGTGAGGGAGACTGTGTGTGTGAGGGAGACTGTGTGTGTGAGGGAGACTGTGTGTGTGTGAGGGCGACTGTGTGTGTGTGAGGGCGACTGTGTGTGTGTGAGGGCGACTGTGTGTGTGTGAGGGCGACTGTGTGTGTGTGAGGGAGACTGTGTGTGTGTGTGTGTGTGTGTGTGTGTGTGTGTGTGTGTGTGTGTGTGTGTGAGGGAGACTGTGTGTGTGTGTGTGTGTGAGGGAGACTGTGTGTGTGTGAGGGAGACGGTGTGTGTGTGTGTGAGGGAGACGGTGTGTATTTGTGTGTGAGGGAGACGGTGTGTGTGTGTGTGTGAGAGGGAGACGGTGTGTGTGTGTGTGTGTGAGGGAGACTGTGTGTGTGTGTGAGGGAGACTGTGTGTGTGTGTGAGGGAGACTGTGTGTGTGTGTGTGAGGGAGACTGTGTGTGTGTGTGTGTGAGGGAGACTGTGTGTGTGTGTGTGAGGGAGACTGTGTGTGTGTGTGTGAGGGAGACTGTGTGTGTGTGTGAGGGAGACTGTGTGTGTGTGTGTGTGTGTGTGTGTGTGTGAGGGAGACTGTGTGTGTGTGTGTGTGTGTGTGTGAGGGAGACAGTGTGTGTGTGTGTGAGGGCGATAGTGTGTGTGTGTGTGTGAGGGAGACAGTGTGTGTGTGTGTGTGAGGGAGACAGTGTGTGTGTGTGTGTGAGGGAGACAGTGTGTGTGTGTGTGTGTGAGGGAGACTGTGTGTGTGTGTGTGAGGGAGACAGTGTGTGTGTGTGTGTGAGGGAGACAGTGTGTGTGTGTGTGTGAGGGAGACAGTGTGTGTGTGTGTGTGAGGGAGACAGTGTGTGTGTGTGTGTGAGGGAGACAGTGTGTGTGTGTGTGTGAGTGAGGGAGACAGTGTGTGTGTGTGTGTGAGGGAGACAGTGTGTGTGTGTGTGTGAGGGAGACAGTGTGTGTGTGTGTGAGGGAGACAGTGTGTGTGTGTGTCAGGGAGACAGTGTGTGTGTGTGTCAGGGAGACAGTGTGTGTGTGTGTGTGAGGGAGACAGTGTGTGTGTGTGTGAGGGAGACTGTGTGTGTGTGTGTGAGGGAGACTGTGTGTGTGTGTGTGAGGGAGACTGTGTGTGTGTGTGTGAGGGAGACTGTGTGTGTGTGTGTGAGGGAGACTGTGTGTGTGTGTGTGAGGGAAACTCTGTGTGTGTGTGTGAGGGGGACTGTGTATGTGTGAGGGAGACTCTGTGTGTGTGTGAGGGAGACTGTGTGTGTGTGTGAGGGAGACTGTGTGTGTGTGTGAGGGAGACTGTGTCTTTGTGTGAGGGAGACTGTGTCTGTGTGTGACGGAGACTGTGTCTGTGTGTGTGTGAGGGAGACTGTGTGTGTGTGTGTGAGGGAGACTGTGTGTGTGTGTGTGAGGGAGACTGTGTGTGTGTGTGTGATGGAGACAGTGTGTGTGTGTGAGGGAGACAGTGTGTGTGTGTGAGGGAGACAGTGTGTGTGTGTGAGGGAGACAGTGTGTGTGTGTGTGTGAGACAGTGTGTGTGTGTGTGTGAGACAGTGTGTGTGTGTGTGTGAGACAGTGTGTGTGTGTGTGTGAGACAGTGTGTGTGTGTGTGTGAGACAGTGTGTATGTGTGAGGGAGACAGTGTGTGTGTGTGAGGGAGACAGTGTGTGTGTGTGAGGGAGACAGTGTGTGTGTGTGTGTGTGTGTGTGTGTGTGTGTGTGTGTGTGAGGGAGACAGTGTGTGTGTGTGTGAGGGAGACAGTGTGTGTGTGTGTGAGGGAGACTGTGTGTGTGTGTGTGAGGGAGACTGTGTGTGTGTGTGTGTGAGGGAGACAGTGTGTGTGTGTGTGTGTGTGTGTGTGAGGGAGACAGTGTGTGTGTGTGTGTGTGTGAGGGAGACAGTGTGTGTGTGTGAGGGAGACTGTGTGTGTGTGTGTGAGGGAGACTGTGTGTGTGTGTGTGAGGGAGACAGTGTGTGTGTGTGTGTGTGTGTGTGTGTGTGAGGGAGACAGTGTGTGTGTGTGTGTGTGTGAGGGCGATAGTGTGTGTGTGTGTGTGTGTGAGGGAGACAGTGTGTGTGTGTGAGGGAGACAGTGTGTGTGTGTGTGTGTGAGGGAGACAGTGTGTGTGTGTGTGTGAGGGAGACAGTGTGTGTGTGAGGGAGACAGTGTGTGTGTGAGGGAGACAGTGTGTGTGTGTGTGTGAGGGAGACAGTGTGTGTGTGTGTGTGAGGGAGACAGAGTGTGTGTGTGTGTGAGGGAGACAGTGTGTGTGTGTGTGTGAGGGAGACAGTGTGTGTGTGTGTGTGAGGGAGACAGTGTGTGTGTGTGTGGGAGGGAGACAGTGTGTGTGTGTGTGTGAGGGAGACAGTGTGTGTGTGTGTGAGGGAGACAGTGTGTGTGTGTGTGTGAGGGAGACAGTGTGTGTGTGTGTGAGGGAGACAGTGTGTGTGTGTGTGAGGGAGACTGTGTGTGTGTGTGTGAGGGAGACTGTGTGTGTGTGTGTGAGGGAGACTGTGTGTGTGTGTTTTTGTGTCTGAGGGAGACAGTGTGTGTGTGTGTGTGTGTGTGAGGGAGACAGTGTGTGTGTGTGTGTGTGTGTGTGAGGGAGACAGTGTGTGTGTGTGTGTGTGTGTGTGAGGGAGACAGTGTGTTTGTGTGTGTGTGTGAGGGAGACAGTGTGTTTGTGTGTGTGTGTGAGGGAGACAGTGTGTGTGTGTGTGTGTGTGTGAGGGAGACAGTGTGTGTGAGGGAGACAGTGTGTGTGAGGGAGACAGTGTGTGTGTGTGTGAGGGAGACAGTGTGCGTGTGTGTGTGTGTGAGGGAGACAGTGTGCGTGTGTGTGTGAGGGAGACAGTGTGTGTGTGTTTGTGTGAGGGAGACAGTTTGTGTGTGTGTGTGTGTGAGGGAGACAGTTTGTGTGTGTGTGTGTGTGAGGGAGACAGTGTGTGTGTGTGTGTGTGTGAGGGAGACAGTGTGTGTGTGTGTGTGTAGGAGACAGTGTGTGTGTGTGTGTGTGTGAGGGAGACGGTGTGTGTGAGGGAGACGGTGTGTGTGAGGGAGACGGTGTGTGTGAGGGAGACGGTGTGTGTGAGGGAGACGGTGTGTGTGTGAGGGAGACGGTGTGTGTGTGAGGGAGACGGTGTGTGTGTGAGGGAGACTGTGTTTGTGTGAGGGAGACTGTGTGTGTGTGAGGGAGACTGTGTGTGTGTGAGGGAGACTGTGTGTGTGTGGGGGAGACTGTGTGTGTGTGAGGGAGACTGTGTGTGTGTGAGGGAGACTGTGTGTGTGTGAGGGAGACTGTGTGTGTGTGTGTGTGTGTGTGTGTGCGTGAGGGAGACAGTGTGTGTGTGTGTGAGGGAGACAGTGTGTGTGTGAGGGAGACTGTGTGTGTGTGAGGGAGACTGTGTGTGTGTGTGAGGGAGACTGTGTGTGTGTGTGTGTGAGGGAGACTGTGTGTGTGTGTGTGTGAGGGAGACTGTGTGTGTGTGTGTGTGAGGGAGACTGTGTGTGTGTGTGTGTGAGGGAGACTGTGTGTGTGTGTGTGTGTGAGGGAGACTGTGTGTGTGTGTGTGTGAGGGAGACTGTGTGTGTGTGTGTGTGTGTGAGGGAGACAGTGTGTTTGTGTGTGTAGGAGACAGTGTGTGTGTGTGTGTGTGAGGGAGACGGTGTGTGTGAGGGAGACGGTGTGTGTGAGGGAGACGGTGTGTGTGAGGGAGACGGTGTGTGTGAGGGAGACGGTGTGTGTGAGGGAGACGGTGTGTGTGTGTGTGTGTGAGGGAGACTGTTTGTGTGTGTGTGTGTGTGTGTGAGGGAGACTGTTTGTGTGTGTGTGTGTGTGTGTGAGGGAGACTGTTTGTGTGTGTGTGTGTGTGTGTGAGGGAGACTGTTTGTGTGTGTGTGTGTGTGTGTGAGGGAGACTGTTTGTGTGTGTGTGTGTGTGTGTGTGAGGGAGACTGTTTGTGTGTGTGTGTGTGAGGGAGACGGTGTGTGTGAGGGAGACGGTGTGTGTGTGTGTGTGTGAGGGAGACTGTGTGTGTGTGTGTGTGTGTGTGTGTGTGTGTGTGAGGGAGACTGTGTGTGTGTGTGAGGGAGACTGTGTGTGTGTGTGTGTGAGGGCGACAGTGTGTGTGTGTGTGTGAGGGAGACAGTGTGTTTGTGTGTGTGAGGGAGACAGTGTGTGTGTGTGAGGGAGACAGTGTGTGTGTGTGAGGGAGACAGTGTGTGTGTGTGAGGGAGACAGTGTGTGTGTGTGTGTGGGAGACAGTGTGTGTGTGTGTGTGAGGGAGACAGTGTGTGTGTGTGTGTGAGGGAGACAGTGTGTGTGTGTGTGTGGGTGTCTGTGTGTGTGTGTGTGTGGGAGTCTGTGTGTGTGTGTGTGAGGGAGACAGTGTGTGTGTGTGTTTGTGTGAGGGAGACTGTGTGTGTGTGTGGGAGACAGTGTGTGTGTGTGTGTGTGTGTGTGTGTGGGAGACAGTGTGTGTGTCTGTGTGTGTGAGGGAGACAGTGTGTGTGTGTGTGTGTGTGTGAGGGAGACAGTGTGTGTGTGTGTGTGAGGGAGACAGTGTGTGTGTGTGTGTGAGGGAGACAGTGTGTGTGTGTGTGTGAGGGAGACAGTGTGTGTGTGTGTGAGGGAGACTGTGTGTGTGTGTGTGAGGGAGACTGTGTGTGTGTGAGGGAGACTGTGTGTGTGTGAGGGAGACTGTGTGTGTGTGTGTGTGTGTGTGAGGGAGACGGTGTGTGTGAGGGAGACGGTGTGTGTGAGGGAGACGGTGTGTGTGATGGTGACGGTGTGTGTGAGGGAGACTGTGTGTGTGAGGGAGACGGTGTGTGTGAGGGAGACGGTGTGTGTGAGGGAGATGGTGTGTGTGAGGGAGACGGTGTGTGTGAGGGAGACGGTGTGTGTGAGGGAGACGGTGTGTGTGAGGGAGACGGTGTGAGTGTGTGGGAGACGGTGTGAGTGTGTGGGAGACGGTGTGAGTGTGTGGGAGACGGTGTGAGTGTGTGGGAGACGGTGTGAGTGTGTGGGAGACGGTGTGTGTGTGTGGGAGACGGTGTGTGTGTGTGGGAGACGGTGTGTGTGTGTGGGAGACGGTGTGTGTGTGTGGGAGACGGTGTGTGTGTGTGGGAGACGGTGTGTGTGTGGGGGAGACGGTGTGTTTGTGTGGGAGACTGTGTGTGTGTGTGTGTGAGGGAGACTGTGTGTGTGTGAGGGAGACTGTGTGTGTGTGAGGGAGACGGTGTGTGTGTGTGTGTGAGGGAGAAGGTGTGTGTGTGTGTGTGAGGGAGACGGTGTGTGTGTGTGTGTGAGGGAGACGGTGTGTGTGTGTGTGTGTGTGTGTGTGTGTGTGAGGGAGACGGTGTGTGTGTGTGTGTGAGGGAGACGGTGTGTGTGTGTGTGTGTGAGGGAGACGGTGTGTCTGTGAGGGAGACGGTGTGTGTGTGTGTGTGAGGGAGACGGTGTGTGTGTGTGTGAGGGAGACGGTGTGTGTGTGTGTGTGAGGGAGACGGTGTGTGTGTGTGTGTGAGGGAGACGGTGTGTGTGTGTGTGTGAGGGAGACGGTGTGTGTGTGTGTGTGTGTGAGGGAGACGGTGTGTGTGTGTGTGTGTGAGGGAGACGGTGTGTGTGTGTGTGTGAGGGAGACGGTGTGTGTGTGTGAGGGAGACGGTGTGTGTGGGTGTGTGGGGGAGACGGTGTGTGTGTGTGTGTGTGAGGGAGACGGTGTGTGTGTGTGTGAGGGAGACGGTGTGTATTTGTGTGTGAGGGAGACGGTGTGTGTGTGTGTGTGAGAGGGAGACGGTGTGTGTGTGTGTGTGAGGGAGACAGTGTGTGTGTGTGTGAGGGAGACGGTGTGTGTGTGTGTGTGTGTGTGTGAGGGAGACTGTGTGTGTGTGAGGGAGACTGTGTGTGTGTGAGGGAGACTGTGTGTGTGTGAGGGAGACGGTGTGTGTGTGTGTGAGGGAGACGGTGTGTGTGTGTGTGTGAGGGAGACGGTGTGTGTGTGTGTATGTGTGTGTGTGTGTGTGTGAGGGAGACGGTGTGTGTGTGTGTTTGTATGTGAGGGAGACGGTGTGTGTGTGTGTGTGTGTGTGAGGGAGACGGTGTGTCTGTGAGGGAGACGGTGTGTGTGTGTGTGTGTGAGGGAGACAGTGTGTGTGTGTGTGTGAGGGAGACGGTGTGTGTGTGTGTGTGAGGGAGACAGTGTGTGTGTGTGTGTGTGAGGGAGACGGTGTGTGTGTGTGTGAGGGAGACGGTGTGTGTGTGTGTGAGGGAGACGGTGTGTGTGTGTGTGTGAGGGAGACGGTGTGTGTGTGTGTGTGTGAGGGAGACGGTGTGTCTGTGAGGGAGACGGTGTGTGTGTGTGTGTGTGAGGGAGACGGTGTGTGTGTGTGTGAGGGAGACGGTGTGTGTGTGTGTGAGGGAGACGGTGTGTGTGTGTGTGTGAGGGAGACGGTGTGTGTGTGTGTGTGAGGGAGACGGTGTGTGTGTGTGTGTGAGGGAGACGGTGTGTGTGTGTGTGTGTGTGTGTGTGTGTGTGAGGGACACGGTGTGTGTGTGTGTTTGTATGTGAGGGAGACGGTGTGTGTGAGGGAGACGGTGTGTGTGAGGGAGACGGTGTGTGTGAGGGAGACGGTGTGTGTGAGGGAGACGGTGTGTGTGAGGGAGACGGTGTGTGTGAGGGAGACGGTGTGAGTGTGTGGGAGACGGTGTGAGTGTTTGGGAGACGGTGTGAGTGTGTGGGAGACGGTGTGAGTGTGTGGGAGACGGTGTGAGTGTGTGGGAGACGGTGTGTGTGTGTGGGAGACGGTGTGTGTGTGTGGGAGACGGTGTGTGTGTGTGGGAGACGGTGTGTGTGTGTGGGAGACGGTGTGTGTGTGTGGGAGACGGTGTGTGTGTGTGGGAGACGGTGTGTGTGTGGGGGAGACGGTGTGTTTGTGTGGGAGACTGTGTGTGTGTGTGTGTGTGGGAGACTGTGTGTGTGAGGGAGACTGTGTGTGTGTGAGGGAGACGGTGTGTGTGTGTGTGTGAGGGAGAAGGTGTGTGTGTGTGTGTGAGGGAGACGGTGTGTGTGTGTGTGTGAGGGAGACGGTGTGTGTGTGTGTGTGTGTGTGTGTGTGTGAGGGAGACGGTGTGTGTGTGTGTTTGTATGTGAGGGAGACGGTGTGTGTGTGTGTGTGTGTGAGGGAGACGGTGTGTCTGTGAGGGAGACGGTGTGTGTGTGTGTGTGTGAGGGAGACGGTGTGTGTGTGTGTGAGGGAGACAGTGTGTGTGTGTGTGTGAGGGAGACGGTGTGTGTGTGTGTTTGAGGGAGACGGTGTGTGTGTGTGTGTGAGGGAGACGGTGTGTGTGTGTGTGTGTGAGGGAGACGGTGTGTGTGTGTGTGTGTGAGGGAGACGGTGTGTGTGTGTGTGTGAGGGAGACGGTGTGTGTGTGTGAGGGAGACGGTGTGTGTGGGTGTGTGGGGGAGACGGTGTGTGTGTGTGTGTGAGGGAGACGGTGTGTGTGTGTGTGAGGGAGACGGTGTGTATTTGTGTGTGAGGGAGACGGTGTGTGTGTGTGTGTGAGAGGGAGACGGTGTGTGTGTGTGTGTGAGGGAGACAGTGTGTGTGTGTGTGAGGGAGACGGTGTGTGTGTGTGTGTGTGTGTGTGTGAGGGAGACTGTGTGTGTGTGAGGGAGACTGTATGTGTGTGAGGGAGACTGTGTGTGTGTGAGGGAGACGGTGTGTGTGTGTGTGAGGGAGACGGTGTGTGTGTGTGTGTGAGGGAGACGGTGTGTGTGTGTGTGTGTGTGTGTGTGTGTGTGTGTGAGGGAGACGGTGTGTGTGTGTGTTTGTATGTGAGGGAGACGGTGTGTGTGTGTGTGTGTGTGTGAGGGAGACGGTGTGTCTGTGAGGGAGACGGTGTGTGTGTGTGTGTGTGAGGGAGACAGTGTGTGTGTGTGTGTGAGGGAGACGGTGTGTGTGTGTGTGTGAGGGAGACAGTGTGTGTGTGTGTGTGTGAGGGAGACGGTGTGTGTGTGTGTGAGGGAGACGGTGTGTGTGTGTGTGAGGGAGACGGTGTGTGTGTGTGTGTGAGGGAGACGGTGTGTGTGTGTGTGTGTGAGGGAGACGGTGTGTCTGTGAGGGAGACGGTGTGTGTGTGTGTGTGTGAGGGAGACGGTGTGTGTGTGTGTGAGGGAGACGGTGTGTGTGTGTGTGTGTGAGGGAGACGGTGTGTGTGTGTGTGTGAGGGAGACGGTGTGTGTGTGTGTGTGAGGGAGACGGTGTGTGTGTGTGTGTGAGGGAGACGGTGTGTGTGTGTGTGTGTGTGTGTGTGTGTGAGGGACACGGTGTGTGTGTGTGTTTGTATGTGAGGGAGACGGTGTGTGTATGTGTGTGTGAGGGAGACGGTGTGTCTGTGAGGGAGACGGTGTGTGTGTGTGTGTGTGAGGGAGACAGTGTGTGTGTGTGTGTGAGGGAGACGGTGTGTGTGTGTGTGTGTGAGGGAGACAGTGTGTGTGTGTGTGTGAGGGAGACGGTGTGTGTGTGTGTGAGGGAGACGGTGTGTGTGTGTGTGAGGGCGACGGTGTGTGTGTGTGAGGGCGACGGTGTGTGTGTGTGTGTGAGGGAGACGGTGTGTGTGTGTGTGTGAGGGAGACGGTGTGTGTGTGTGTGTGAGGGAGACGGTGTGTGTGTGTGTGTGAGGGAGACGGTGTGTGTGTGTGTGAGGGAGACGGTGTGTGTGTGTGTGTGAGGGAGACGGTGTGTGTGTGTGTGTGAGGGAGACGGTGTGTGTGTGTGTGTGAGGGAGACGTTGTGTGTGTGTGTGTGAGGGAGACAGTGTGTGTGTATGTGAGGGAGACGGTGTGTGTGTGTGTGTGTGAGGGAGACGGTGTGTGTGTGTGTATGTGTGTGTGTGTGTGTGAGGGAGATGGTGTGTGTGTGTGTGTGAGGGTGATGGTGTGTGTGTGTGTGTGTGTGAGGGAGACGGTGTGTGTGTGTGTGTGTGAGGGAGACGGTGTGTGTGTGTGTGTGTGAGGGAGACAGTGTGTGTGTGTGTGTGAGGGAGACGGTGTGTGTGTGTGTGTGAGGGAGACAGTGTGTGTGTGTGTGTGTGAGTGAGACGGTGTGTGTGTGTGTGTGAGGGAGACGGTGTGTGTGTGTGTGAGGGAGACAGTGTGTGTGTGTGTGAGGGAGACGGTGTGTGTGTGTGTGTGTGAGGGAGACGGTGTGTCTGTGAGGGAGACGGTGTGTGTGTGTGTGTGTGAGGGAGACGGTGTGTGTGTGTGTGAGGGAGACGGTGTGTGTGTGTGTGTGAGGGAGACGGTGTGTGTGTGTGTGTGAGGGAGACAGTGTGTGTGTGTGTGTGAGGGAGACGGTGTGTGTGTGTGTGTGAGGGAGACGGTGTGTGTGTGTGTGTGAGGGAGACGGTGTGTGTGTGTGTGTGTGTGTGTGTGTGAGGGAGACGGTGTGTGTGTGTGTTTGTATGTGAGGGAGACGGTGTGTGTGTGTGTGTGTGTGAGGGAGACGGTGTGTCTGTGAGGGAGACAGTGTGTGTGTGTATGTGTGAGGGAGACAGTGTGTGTGTGTGTGTGAGGGAGACGGTGTGTGTGTGTGTGTGAGGGAGACAGTGTGTGTGTGTGTGTGAGGGAGACGGTGTGTGTGTGTGTGAGGGAGACGGTGTGTGTGTGTGTGAGGGAGACGGTGTGTGTGTGTGTGAGGGAGACGGTGTGTGTGTGTGTGTGAGGGAGACGGTGTGTGTGTGTGTGTGTGAGGGAGACGGTGTGTGTGTGTGTGTGAGGGAGACGGTGTGTGTGTGTGTGTGTGAGGGAGACAGTGTGTGTGTGTGTGTGAGGGAGACGGTGTGTGTGTGTGTGTGAGGGAGACAGTGTGTGTGTGTGTGAGGGAGACGGTGTGTGTGTGTGTGAGGGAGACGGTGTGTGTGTGTGTGAGGGAGACGGTGTGTGTGTGTGTGTGAGGGAGACGGTGTGTGTGTGTGTGTGTGAGGGAGACGGTGTGTCTGTGAGGGAGACGGTGTGTGTGTGTGTGTGTGAGGGAGACGGTGTGTGTGTGTGTGAGGGAGACGGTGTGTGTGTGTGTGTGAGGGAGACGGTGTGTGTGTGTGTGTGAGGGAGACGGTGTGTGTGTGTGTGTGAGGGAGACGGTGTGTGTGTGTGTGTGAGGGAGACGGTGTGTGTGTGTGTGTGTGTGTGAGGGACACGGTGTGTGTGTGTGTTTGTATGTGAGGGAGACGGTGTGTGTGTGTGTGTGTGAGGGAGACGGTGTGTCTGTGAGGGAGACGGTGTGTGTGTGTGTGTGTGAGGGAGACAGTGTGTGTGTGTGTGTGAGGGAGACGGTGTGTGTGTGTGTGTGTGAGGGAGACAGTGTGTGTGTGTGTGTGTGAGGGAGACGGTGTGTGTGAGGGAGACGGTGTGTGTGTGTGTGAGGGAGACTGTGTGTGTGTGTGTGTGTGTGAGGGAGACTGTGTGTGTGTGTGAGGGAGACTGTGTGTGTTTGTGTGTGAGGGAGACTGTGTGTGTGTGTGTGTGAGGGCGACAGTGTGTGTGTGTGTGTGAGGGAGACAATGTGTTTGTGTGTGTGAGGGAGACAGTGTGTGTGTGTGAGGGAGACAGTGTGTGTGTCTGAGGGAGACAGTGTGTGTGTGTGAGGGAGACAGTGTGTGTGTGTGAGGGAGACAGTGTGTGTGTGTGTGTGGGAGACAGTGTGTGTGTGTGTGTGAGGGAGACAGTGTGTGTGTGTGTGTGAGGGAGACAGTGTGTGTGTGTGTGAGGGAGACTGTGTGTGTGTGTGTGAGGGAGACTGTGTGTGTGTGTGTGTGAGGGAGACAGTGTGTGTGTGTGTTTGTGTGAGGGAGACTGTGTGTGTGTGTGGGAGACTGTGTGTGTGTGTGTGTGTGTGTGTGTGTGTGGGAGACAGTGTGTGTGTCTGTGTGTGTGAGGGAGACAGTGTGTGTGTGTGTGTGTGTGAGGGAGACAGTGTGTGTGTGTGTGTGAGGGAGACAGTGTGTGTGTGTGTGTGAGGGAGACAGTGTGTGTGTGTGTGTGAGGGAGACAGTGTGTGTGTGTGTGTGAGGGAGACAGTGTGTGTGTGTGTGAGGGAGACTGTGTGTGTGTGAGGGAGACTGTGTGTGTGTGAGGGAGTCTGTGTGTGTGTGAGGGAGACTGTGTGTGTGTGTGTGTGTGTGTGAGGGAGACGGTGTGTGTGAGGGAGACGGTGTGTGTGATGGAGACGGTGTGTGTGAGGGAGACGGTGTGTGTGAGGGAGACGGTGTGTGTGAGGGAGACGGTGTGTGTGAGGGAGACGGTGTGTGTGAGGGAGACGGTGTGTGTGAGGGAGACGGTGTGAGTGTGTGGGAGACGGTGTGAGTGTGTGGGAGACGGTGTGAGTGTGTGGGAGACGGTGTGAGTGTGTGGGAGACGGTGTGAGTGTGTGGGAGACGGTGTGTGTGTGTGGGCCACGGTGTGTGTGTGTGGGAGACGGTGTGTGTGTGTGGGAGACGGTGTGTGTGTGTGGGAGACGGTGTGTGTGTGGGGGAGACGGTGTGTTTGTGTGGGAGACTGTGTGTGTGTGTGTGTGTGGGAGACTGTGTGTGTGAGGGAGACTGTGTGTGTGTGAGGGAGACGGTGTGTGTGTGTGTGTGAGGGAGAAGGTGTGTGTGTGTGTGTGAGGGAGACGGTGTGTGTGTGTGTGTGAGGGAGACGGTGTGTGTGTGTGTGTGTGTGTGTGTGTGTGTGAGGGAGACGGTGTGTGTGTGTGTTTGTATGTGAGGGAGACGGTGTGTGTGTGTGTGTGTGTGTGAGGGAGACGGTGTGTCTGTGAGGGAGACGGTGTGTGTGTGTGTGTGTGAGGGAGACGGTGTGTGTGTGTGTGAGGGAGACAGTGTGTGTGTGTGTGTGAGGGAGACGGTGTGTGTGTGTGTTTGAGGGAGACGGTGTGTGTGTGTGTGTGAGGGAGACGGTGTGTGTGTGTGTGTGTGAGGGAGACGGTGTGTGTGTGTGTGTGTGAGGGAGACGGTGTGTGTGTGTGTGTGAGGGAGACGGTGTGTGTGGGTGTGTGGGGGAGACGGTGTGTGTGGGTGTGTGGGGGAGACGGTGTGTGTGTGTGTGTGAGGGAGACGGTGTGTGTGTGTGTGAGGGAGACGGTGTGTATTTGTGTGTGAGGGAGACGGTGTGTGTGTGTGTGTGTGAGAGGGAGACGGTGTGTGTGTGTGTGTGAGGTAGACAGTGTGTGTGTGTGTGAGGGAGACGGTGTGTGTGTGTGTGTGTGTGTGTGTGTGTGTGTGTGTGAGGGAGACTGTGTGTGTGTGAGGGAGACTGTGTGTGTGTGAGGGAGACTGTGTGTGTGTGAGGGAGACGGTGTGTGTGTGTGTGAGGGAGACGGTGTGTGTGTGTGTGTGAGGGAGACGGTGTGTGTGTGTGTGTGTGTGTGTGTGTGTGTGTGTGAGGGAGACGGTGTGTGTGTGTGTTTGTATGTGAGGGAGACGGTGTGTGTGTGTGTGTGTGTGTGAGGGAGACGGTGTGTCTGTGAGGGAGACGGTGTGTGTGTGTGTGTGTGAGGGAGACAGTGTGTGTGTGTGTGTGAGGGAGACGGTGTGTGTGTGTGTGTGAGGGAGACAGTGTGTGTGTGTGTGTGTGAGGGAGACGGTGTGTGTGTGTGTGAGGGAGACGGTGTGTGTGTGTGTGAGGGAGACGGTGTGTGTGTGTGTGTGAGGGAGACGGTGTGTGTGTGTGAGTGTGAGGGAGACGGTGTGTCTGTGAGGGAGACGGTGTGTGTGTGTGTGTGTGAGGGAGACGGTGTGTGTGTGTGTGAGGGAGACGGTGTGTGTGTGTGTGTGAGGGAGACTGTGTGTGTGTGTGTGTGAGGGAGACGGTGTGTGTGTGTGTGTGAGGGAGACGGTGTGTGTGTGTGTGTGAGGGAGACGGTGTGTGTGTGTGTGTGTGTGTGTGTGTGTGAGGGACACGGTGTGTGTGTGTGTTTGTATGTGAGGGAGACGGTGTGTGTGTGTGTGTGTGAGGGAGACGGTGTGTCTGTGAGGGAGACGGTGTGTGTGTGTGTGTGTGAGGGAGACAGTGTGTGTGTGTGTGTGAGGGAGACGGTGTGTGTGTGTGTGTGTGAGGGAGACAGTGTGTGTGTGTGTGTGAGGGAGACGGTGTGTGTGTGTGTGAGGGAGACGGTGTGTGTGTGTGTGAGGGAGACGGTGTGTGTGTGTGAGGGAGACGGTGTGTGTGTGTGTGTGAGGGAGACGGTGTGTGTGTGTGTGTGAGGGAGACGGTGTGTGTGTGTGTGTGAGGGAGACGGTGTGTGTGTGTGTGAGGGAGACGGTGTGTGTGTGTGTGTGAGGGAGACGGTGTGTGTGTGTGTGTGAGGGAGACGGTGTGTGTGTGTGTGTGAGGGAGACGTTGTGTGTGTGTGTGTGAGGGAGACAGTGTGTGTGTATGTGAGGGAGACGGTGTGTGTGTGTGTGTGTGAGGGAGACGGTGTGTGTGTGTATGTGTGTGTGTGTGTGTGAGGGAGATGGTGTGTGTGTGTGTGTGTGAGGGAGATGGTGTGTGTGTGTGTGTGTGTGAGGGAGACGGTGTGTGTGTGTGTGTGTGAGGGAGACGGTGTGTGTGTGTGTGTGTGAGGGAGACAGTGTGTGTGTGTGTGTGAGGGAGACGGTGTGTGTGTGTGTGTGAGGGAGACAGTGTGTGTGTGTGTGTGTGAGGGAGACGGTGTGTGTGTGTGTGTGAGGGAGACGGTGTGTGTGTGTGTGAGGGAGACAGTGTGTGTGTGTGTGTGAGGGAGACGGTGTGTGTGTGTGTGTGTGAGGGAGACGGTGTGTCTGTGAGGGAGACGGTGTGTGTGTGTGTGTGTGAGGGAGACGGTGTGTGTGTGTGTGAGGGAGACGGTGTGTGTGTGTGTGTGAGGGAGACGGTGTGTGTGTGTGTGTGAGGGAGACGCTGTGTGTGTGTGTGTGAGGGAGACGGTGTGTGTGTGTGTGTGAGGGAGACGGTGTGTGTGTGTGTGTGAGGGAGACGGTGTGTGTGTGTGTGTGTGTGTGTGTGTGAGGGAGACGGTGTGTGTGTGTGTTTGTATGTGAGGGAGACGGTGTGTGTGTGTGTGTGTGTGTGAGGGAGACGGTGTGTCTGTGAGGGAGACAGTGTGTGTGTGTATGTGTGAGGGAGACAGTGTGTGTGTGTGTGTGAGGGAGACGGTGTGTGTGTGTGTGTGAGGGAGACAGTGTGTGTGTGTGTGTGAGGGAGACGGTGTGTGTGTGTGTGAGGGAGACGGTGTGTGTGTGTGTGAGGGAGACGGTGTGTGTGTGTGTGTGAGGGAGACGGTGTGTGTGTGTGTGTGAGGGAGACGGTGTGTGTGTGTGTGTGAGGGAGACGGTGTGTGTGTGTGTGTGTGAGGGAGACAGTGTGTGTGTGTGTGTGAGGGAGACGGTGTGTGTGTGTGTGTGAGGGAGACAGTGTGTGTGTGTGTGTGTGTACAGGGCGACGGTGTGTGTGTGTGTGTGTGTACAGGGCGATGGTGTGTGTGTGTGTGTACAGGGCGACGGTGTGTGTGTGTGTGTGTACAGGGCGACAGTGTGTGTGTGTGTGTGAGGGAGACAATGTGTTTGTGTGTGTGAGGGAGACAGTGTGTGTGTGTGAGGGAGACAGTGTGTGTGTCTGAGGGAGACAGTGTGTGTGTGTGAGGGAGACAGTGTGTGTGTGTGAGGGAGACAGTGTGTGTGTGTGTGTGGGAGACAGTGTGTGTGTGTGTGTGAGGGAGACAGTGTGTGTGTGTGTGTGAGGGAGACAGTGTGTGTGTGTGTGAGGGAGACTGTGTGTGTGTGTGTGAGGGAGACTGTGTGTGTGTGTGTGAGGGAGACAGTGTGTGTGTGTGTTTGTGTGAGGGAGACTGTGTGTGTGTGTGGGAGACAGTGTGTGTGTGTGTGTGTGTGTGTGTGTGTGGGAGACAGTGTGTGTGTCTGTGTGTGTGAGTGAGACAGTGTGTGTGTGTGTGTGTGTGAGGGAGACAGTGTGTGTGTGTGTGTGAGGGAGACAGTGTGTGTGTGTGTGTGAGGGAGACAGTGTGTGTGTGTGTGTGAGGGAGACAGTGTGTGTGTGTGTGTGAGGGAGACAGTGTGTGTGTGTGTGAGGGAGACTGTGTGTGTGTGAGGGAGACTGTGTGTGTGTGAGGGAGACTGTGTGTGTGTGAGGGAGACTGTGTGTGTGTGTGTGTGTGTGTGAGGGAGACGGTGTGTGTGAGGGAGACGGTGTGTGTGATGGAGACGGTGTGTGTGAGGGAGACGGTGTGTGTGAGGGAGACGGTGTGTGTGAGGGAGACGGTGTGTGTGAGGGAGACGGTGTGTGTGAGGGAGACGGTGTGTGTGAGGGAGACGGTGTGTGTGAGGGAGACGGTGTGAGTGTGTGGGAGACGGTGTGAGTGTGTGGGAGACGGTGTGAGTGTGTGGGAGACGGTGTGAGTGTGTGGGAGACGGTGTGAGTGTGTGGGAGACGGTGTGTGTGTGTGGGAGACGGTGTGTGTGTGTGGGAGACGGTGTGTGTGTGTGGGAGACGGTGTGTGTGTGTGGGAGATGGTGTGTGTGTGGGGGAGACGGTGTGTTTGTGTGGGAGACTGTGTGTGTGTGTTTGTGTGGGAGACTGTGTGTGTGTGTGTGTGTGGGAGACTGTGTGTGTGAGGGAGACTGTGTGTGTGTGAGGGAGACGGTGTGTGTGTGTGTGTGAGGGAGAAGGTGTGTGTGTGTGTGTGAGGGAGACGGTGTGTGTGTGTGTGTGAGGGAGACGGTGTGTGTGTGTGTGTGTGTGTGTGTGTGTGTGAGGGAGACGGTGTGTGTGTGTGTTTGTATGTGAGGGAGACGGTGTGTGTGTGTGTGTGTGTGTGTGAGGGAGACGGTGTGTCTGTGAGGGAGACGGTGTGTGTGTGTGTGTGTGAGGGAGACGGTGTGTGTGTGTGTGAGGGAGACAGTGTGTGTGTGTGTGTGAGGGAGACGGTGTGTGTGTGTGTTTGAGGGAGACGGTGTGTGTGTGTGTGTGAGGGAGACGGTGTGTGTGTGTGTGTGTGAGGGAGACGGTGTGTGTGTGTGTGTGTGAGGGAGACGGTGTGTGTGTGTGTGTGAGGGAGACGGTGTGTGTGGGTGTGTGGGGGAGACGGTGTGTGTGGGTGTGTGGGGGAGACGGTGTGTGTGTGTGTGTGAGGGAGACGGTGTGTGTGTGTGTGAGGGAGACGGTGTGTATTTGTGTGTGAGGGAGACGGTGTGTGTGTGTGTGTGTGAGAGGGAGACGGTGTGTGTGTGTGTGTGAGGGAGACAGTGTGTGTGTGTGTGAGGGAGACGGTGTGTGTGTGTGTGTGTGTGTGTGTGTGTGTGTGTGTGAGGGAGACTGTGTGTGTGTGAGGGAGACTGTGTGTGTGTGAGGGAGACGGTGTGTGTGTGTGTGAGGGAGACGGTGTGTGTGTGTGTGTGAGGGAGACGGTGTGTGTGTGTGTGTGTGTGTGTGTGTGTGTGTGAGGGAGACGGTGTGTGTGTGTGTTTGTATGTGAGGGAGACGGTGTGTGTGTGTGTGTGTGTGAGGGAGACGGTGTGTCTGTGAGGGAGACGGTGTGTGTGTGTGTGTGTGAGGGAGACAGTGTGTGTGTGTGTGTGAGGGAGACGGTGTGTGTGTGTGTGTGAGGGAGACAGTGTGTGTGTGTGTGTGTGAGGGAGACGGTGTGTGTGTGTGTGAGGGAGACGGTGTGTGTGTGTGTGAGGGAGACGGTGTGTGTGTGTGTGTGAGGGAGACGGTGTGTGTGTGTGTGTGTGAGGGAGACGGTGTGTCTGTGAGGGAGACGGTGTGTGTGTGTGTGTGTGAGGGAGACGGTGTGTGTGTGTGTGAGGGAGACGGTGTGTGTGTGTGTGTGAGGGAGACGGTGTGTGTGTGTGTGTGAGGGAGACGGTGTGTGTGTGTGTGTGAGGGAGACGGTGTGTGTGTGTGTGTGAGGGAGACGGTGTGTGTGTGTGTGTGTGTGTGTGTGTGTGAGGGACACGGTGTGTGTGTGTGTTTGTATGTGAGGGAGACGGTGTGTGTGTGTGTGTGTGAGGGAGACGGTGTGTCTGTGAGGGAGACGGTGTGTGTGTGTGTGTGTGAGGGAGACAGTGTGTGTGTGTGTGTGAGGGAGACGGTGTGTGTGTGTGTGTGTGAGGGAGACAGTGTGTGTGTGTGTGTGAGGGAGACGGTGTGTGTGTGTGTGAGGGAGACGGTGTGTGTGTGTGTGAGGGAGACGGTGTGTGTGTGTGAGGGAGACGGTGTGTGTGTGTGTGTGAGGGAGACGGTGTGTGTGTGTGTGTGAGGGAGACGGTGTGTGTGTGTGTGTGAGGGAGACGGTGTGTGTGTGTGTGAGGGAGACGGTGTGTGTGTGTGTGTGAGGGAGACGGTGTGTGTGTGTGTGTGAGGGAGACGGTGTGTGTGTGTGTGTGTGAGGGAGACGTTGTGTGTGTGTGTGTGAGGGAGACAGTGTGTGTGTATGTGAGGGAGACGGTGTGTGTGTGTGTGTGTGAGGGAGACGGTGTGTGTGTGTATGTGTGTGTGTGTGTGTGAGGGAGATGGTGTGTGTGTGTGTGTGTGAGGGAGATGGTGTGTGTGTGTGTGTGTGTGAGGGAGACGGTGTGTGTGTGTGTGTGTGAGGGAGACGGTGTGTGTGTGTGTGTGTGAGGGAGACAGTGTGTGTGTGTGTGTGAGGGAGACGGTGTGTGTGTGTGTGTGAGGGAGACAGTGTGTGTGTGTGTGTGTGAGGGAGACGGTGTGTGTGTGTGTGTGAGGGAGACGGTGTGTGTGTGTGTGAGGGAGACAATGTGTGTGTGTGTGTGAGGGAGACGGTGTGTGTGTGTGTGTGTGAGGGAGACGGTGTGTCTGTGAGGGAGACGGTGTGTGTGTGTGTGTGTGAGGGAGACGGTGTGTGTGTGTGTGAGGGAGACGGTGTGTGTGTGTGTGTGAGGGAGACGGTGTGTGTGTGTGTGTGAGGGAGACGGTGTGTGTGTGTGTGTGAGGGAGACGGTGTGTGTGTGTGTGTGAGGGAGACGGTGTGTGTGTGTGTGTGAGGGAGACGGTGTGTGTGTGTGTGTGTGTGTGTGTGTGTGAGGGAGACGGTGTGTGTGTGTGTTTGTATGTGAGGGAGACGGTGTGTGTGTGTGTGTGTGTGAGGGAGACGGTGTGTCTGTGAGGGAGACGGTGTGTGTGTGTATGTGTGAGGGAGACAGTGTGTGTGTGTGTGTGAGGGAGACGGTGTGTGTGTGTGTGTGAGGGAGACAGTGTGTGTGTGTGTCTGAGGGAGACGGTGTGTGTGTGTGTGAGGGAGACGGTGTGTGTGTGTGTGAGGGAGACGGTGTGTGTGTGTGTGTGAGGGAGACGGTGTGTGTGTGTGTGTGAGGGAGACGGTGTGTGTGTGTGTGTGAGGGAGACGGTGTGTGTGTGTGTGTGTGAGGGAGACAGTGTGTGTGTGTGTGAGGGAGACGGTGTGTGTGTGTGTGTGAGGGAGACAGTGTGTGTGTGTGTGTGTGAGGGAGACGGTGTGTGTGTGTGTGAGGGAGACGGTGTGTGTGTGTGTGAGGGAGACGGTGTGTGTGTGTGTGTGAGGGAGACGGTGTGTGTGTGTGTGTGTGAGGGAGACGGTGTGTCTGTGAGGGAGACGGTGTGTGTGTGTGTGTGTGAGGGAGACGGTGTGTGTGTGTGTGAGGGAGACGGTGTGTGTGTGTGTGTGAGGGAGACGGTGTGTGTGTGTGTGTGAGGGAGACGGTGTGTGTGTGTGTGTGAGGGAGACGGTGTGTGTGTGTGTGAGGGAGACGGTGTGTGTGTGTGTGTGTGTGTGTGTGTGTGTGTGTGAGGGACACGGTGTGTGTGTGTGTTTGTATGTGAGGGAGACGGTGTGTGTGTGTGTGTGTGAGGGAGACGGTGTGTCTGTGAGGGAGACGGTGTGTGTGTGTGTGTGTGAGGGAGACAGTGTGTGTGTGTGTGTGAGGGAGACGGTGTGTGTGTGTGTGTGTGAGGGAGACAGTGTGTGTGTGTGTGTGAGGGAGACGGTGTGTGTGTGTGTGCGTACAGGGCGACGGTGTGTGTGTGTGTACAGGGCGACGGTGTGTGTGTGTACAGGGCGACGGTGTGTGTGTGTGTGTGAGGGCGACGGCGAGTGTGTGTGTGTGTGCGTACATAGGGCGACGGTGTGTGTGTGTGTGTGAGGGAGACGGTGTGTGTGTGTGTGAGGGAGACGGTGTGTGTGTGTGTGTGAGGGAGACGGTGTGTGTGTGTGTGTGAGGGAGACGGTGTGTGTGTGTGTGTGAGGGAGACGTTGTGTGTGTGTGTGTGAGGGAGACAGTGTGTGTGTATGTGAGGGAGACGGTGTGTGTGTGTGTGTGTGAGGGAGACGGTGTGTGTGTGTATGTGTGTGTGTGTGTGTGAGGGAGATGGTGTGTGTGTGTGTGTGTGAGGGAGATGGTGTGTGTGTGTGTGTGTGTGAGGGAGACGGTGTGTGTGTGTGTGTGTGAGGGAGACGGTGTGTGTGTGTGTGTGTGAGGGAGACAGTGTGTGTGTGTGTGTGAGGGAGACGGTGTGTGTGTGTGTGTGAGGGAGACAGTGTGTGTGTGTGTGTGTGAGGGAGACGGTGTGTGTGTGTGTGAGGGAGACTGTGTGTGTGTGTGTGAGGGAGACAGTGTGTGTGTGTGTGTGAGGGAGACGGTGTGTGTGTGTGTGTGTGAGGGAGACGGTGTGTCTGTGAGGGAGACGGTGTGTGTGTGTGTGTGTGAGGGAGACGGTGTGTGTGTGGGTGAGGGAGACGGTGTGTGTGTGTGTGTGAGGGAGACGGTGTGTGTGTGTGTGTGAGGGAGACGGTGTGTGTGTGTGTGTGAGGGAGACGGTGTGTGTGTGTGTGTGAGGGAGACGGTGTGTGTGTGTGTGTGTGTGAGGGAGACGGTGTGTGTGTGTGTTTGTATGTGAGGGAGACGGTGTGTGTGTGTGTGTGTGTGAGGGAGACGGTGTGTCTGTGAGGGAGACAGTGTGTGTGTGTATGTGTGAGGGAGACAGTGTGTGTGTGTGTGTGAGGGAGACGGTGTGTGTGTGTGTGTGTGAGGGAGACAGTGTGTGTGTGTGTGTGAGGGAGACGGTGTGTGTGTGTGTGAGGGAGACGGTGTGTGTGTGTGTGAGGGAGACGGTGTGTGTGTGTGTGTGAGGGAGACGGTGTGTGTGTGTGTGTGAGGGAGACGGTGTGTGTGTGTGTGTGAGGGAGACGGTGTGTGTGTGTGTGTGTGAGGGAGACAGTGTGTGTGTGTGTGTGAGGGAGACGGTGTGTGTGTGTGTGTGAGGGAGACAGTGTGTGTGTGTGTGTGTGAGGGAGACGGTGTGTGTGTGTGTGAGGGAGACGGTGTGTGTGTGTGTGAGGGAGACGGTGTGTGTGTGTGTGTGAGGGAGACGGTGTGTGTGTGTGTGTGAGGGAGACGGTGTGTGTGTGTGTGTGTGAGGGAGACGGTGTGTCTGTGAGGGAGACGGTGTGTGTGTGTGTGTGTGAGGGAGACGGTGTGTGTGTGTGTGAGGGAGACGGTGTGTGTGTGTGTGTGAGGGAGACGGTGTGTGTGTGTGTGTGAGGGAGACGGTGTGTGTGTGTGTGTGAGGGAGACGGTGTGTGTGTGTGTGTGAGGGAGACGGTGTGTGTGTGTGTGTGAGGGAGACGGTGTGTGTGTGTGTGTGTGTGTGAGGGACACGGTGTGTGTGTGTGTTTGTATGTGAGGGAGACGGTGTGTGTGTGTGTGTGTGAGGGAGACGGTGTGTCTGTGAGGGAGACGGTGTGTGTGTGTGTGTGTGAGGGAGACGGTGTGTCTGTGAGGGAGACGGTGTGTGTGTGTGTGTGTGAGGGAGACAGTGTGTGTGTGTGTGTGAGGGAGACGGTGTGTGTGTGTGTGTGTGTGAGGGAGACAGTGTGTGTGTGTGTGTGTGAGGGAGACGGTGTGTGTGAGGGAGACGGTGTGTGTGTGTGTGTGTGAGGGAGACTGTGTGTGTGTGTGTGTGTGTGTGTGTGTGTGTGTGTGAGGGAGACTGTGTGTGTGTGTGAGGGAGACTGTGTGTGTTTGTGTGTGAGGGAGACTGTGTGTGTGTGTGTGTGAGGGCGACAGTGTGTGTGTGTGTGTGAGGGAGACAATGTGTTTGTGTGTGTGAGGGAGACAGTGTGTGTGTGTGAGGGAGACAGTGTGTGTGTGTGAGGGAGACAGTGTGTGTGTGTGAGGGAGACAGTGTGTGTGTGTGAGGGAGACAGTGTGTGTGTGTGTGTGGGAGACAGTGTGTGTGTGTGTGTGAGGGAGACAGTGTGTGTGTGTGTGTGAGGGAGACAGTGTGTGTGTGTGTGAGGGAGACTGTGTGTGTGTGTGTGAGGGAGACTGTGTGTGTGTGTGTGAGGGAGACAGTGTGTGTGTGTGTTTGTGTGAGGGAGACTGTGTGTGTGTGTGGGAGACAGTGTGTGTGTGTGTGTGTGTGTGTGTGTGTGGGAGACAGTGTGTGTGTCTGTGTGTGTGAGGGAGACAGTGTGTGTGTGTGTGTGTGTGAGGGAGACAGTGTGTGTGTGTGTGTGAGGGAGACAGTGTGTGTGTGTGTGTGAGGGAGACAGTGTGTGTGTGTGTGTGAGGGAGACAGTGTGTGTGTGTGTGTGAGGGAGACAGTGTGTGTGTGTGTGAGGGAGACTGTGTGTGTGTGAGGGAGACTGTGTGTGTGTGAGGGAGACTGTGTGTGTGTGAGGGAGACTGTGTGTGTGTGTGTGTGTGTGTGAGGGAGACGGTGTGTGTGAGGGAGACGGTGTGTGTGATGGAGACGGTGTGTGTGAGGGAGACTGTGTGTGTGAGGGAGACTGTGTGTGTGAGGGAGACGGTGTGTGTGAGGGAGACGGTGTGTGTGAGGGAGACGGTGTGTGTGAGGGAGACGGTGTGTGTGAGGGAGACGGTGTGTGTGAGGGAGACGGTGTGTGTGAGGGAGACGGTGTGAGTGTGTGGGAGACGGTGTGAGTGTGTGGGAGACGGTGTGAGTGTGTGGGAGACGGTGTGAGTGTGTGGGAGACGGTGTGTGTGTGTGGGAGACGGTGTGTGTGTGTGGGAGACGGTGTGTGTGTGTGGGAGACGGTGTGTGTGTGTGGGAGACGGTGTGTGTGTGGGGGAGACGGTGTGTTTGTGTGGGAGACTGTGTGTGTGTGTGTGTGAGGGAGACGGTGTGTGTGTGTGTGTGAGGGAGACAGTGTGTGTGTGTGTGTGTGAGGGAGACGGTGTGTGTGTGTGTGAGGGAGACGGTGTGTGTGTGTGTGAGGGAGACAGTGTGTGTGTGTGTGTGAGGGAGACGGTGTGTGTGTGTGTGTGTGAGGGAGACGGTGTGTCTGTGAGGGAGACGGTGTGTGTGTGTGTGTGTGAGGGAGACGGTGTGTGTGTGGGTGAGGGAGACGGTGTGTGTGTGTGTGTGAGGGAGACGGTGTGTGTGTGTGTGTGAGGGAGACGGTGTGTGTGTGTGTGTGAGGGAGACGGTGTGTGTGTGTGTGTGAGGGAGACGGTGTGTGTGTGTGTGTGTGTGAGGGAGACGGTGTGTGTGTGTGTTTGTATGTGAGGGAGACGGTGTGTGTGTGTGTGTGTGTGAGGGAGACGGTGTGTCTGTGAGGGAGACAGTGTGTGTGTGTATGTGTGAGGGAGACAGTGTGTGTGTGTGTGTGAGGGAGACGGTGTGTGTGTGTGTGTGTGAGGGAGACAGTGTGTGTGTGTGTGTGAGGGAGACGGTGTGTGTGTGTGTGAGGGAGACGGTGTGTGTGTGTGTGAGGGAGACGGTGTGTGTGTGTGTGTGAGGGAGACGGTGTGTGTGTGTGTGTGAGGGAGACGGTGTGTGTGTGTGTGTGAGGGAGACGGTGTGTGTGTGTGTGTGTGAGGGAGACAGTGTGTGTGTGTGTGTGAGGGAGACGGTGTGTGTGTGTGTGTGAGGGAGACAGTGTGTGTGTGTGTGTGTGAGGGAGACGGTGTGTGTGTGTGTGAGGGAGACGGTGTGTGTGTGTGTGAGGGAGACGGTGTGTGTGTGTGTGTGAGGGAGACGGTGTGTGTGTGTGTGTGAGGGAGACGGTGTGTGTGTGTGTGTGTGAGGGAGACGGTGTGTCTGTGAGGGAGACGGTGTGTGTGTGTGTGTGTGAGGGAGACGGTGTGTGTGTGTGTGAGGGAGACGGTGTGTGTGTGTGTGTGAGGGAGACGGTGTGTGTGTGTGTGTGAGGGAGACGGTGTGTGTGTGTGTGTGAGGGAGACGGTGTGTGTGTGTGTGTGAGGGAGACGGTGTGTGTGTGTGTGTGAGGGAGACGGTGTGTGTGTGTGTGTGTGTGTGAGGGACACGGTGTGTGTGTGTGTTTGTATGTGAGGGAGACGGTGTGTGTGTGTGTGTGTGAGGGAGACGGTGTGTCTGTGAGGGAGACGGTGTGTGTGTGTGTGTGTGAGGGAGACGGTGTGTCTGTGAGGGAGACGGTGTGTGTGTGTGTGTGTGAGGGAGACAGTGTGTGTGTGTGTGTGAGGGAGACGGTGTGTGTGTGTGTGTGTGTGAGGGAGACAGTGTGTGTGTGTGTGTGTGTGAGGGAGACGGTGTGTGTGAGGGAGACGGTGTGTGTGTGTGTGTGTGAGGGAGACTGTGTGTGTGTGTGTGTGTGTGTGTGTGTGTGTGTGTGAGGGAGACTGTGTGTGTGTGTGAGGGAGACTGTGTGTGTTTGTGTGTGAGGGAGACTGTGTGTGTGTGTGTGTGAGGGCGACAGTGTGTGTGTGTGTGTGAGGGAGACAATGTGTTTGTGTGTGTGAGGGAGACAGTGTGTGTGTGTGAGGGAGACAGTGTGTGTGTGTGAGGGAGACAGTGTGTGTGTGTGAGGGAGACAGTGTGTGTGTGTGAGGGAGACAGTGTGTGTGTGTGTGTGGGAGACAGTGTGTGTGTGTGTGTGAGGGAGACAGTGTGTGTGTGTGTGTGAGGGAGACAGTGTGTGTGTGTGTGAGGGAGACTGTGTGTGTGTGTGTGAGGGAGACTGTGTGTGTGTGTGTGAGGGAGACAGTGTGTGTGTGTGTTTGTGTGAGGGAGACTGTGTGTGTGTGTGGGAGACAGTGTGTGTGTGTGTGTGTGTGTGTGTGTGGGAGACAGTGTGTGTGTCTGTGTGTGTGAGGGAGACAGTGTGTGTGTGTGTGTGTGTGTGAGGGAGACAGTGTGTGTGTGTGTGTGAGGGAGACAGTGTGTGTGTGTGTGTGAGGGAGACAGTGTGTGTGTGTGTGTGAGGGAGACAGTGTGTGTGTGTGTGTGAGGGAGACAGTGTGTGTGTGTGTGAGGGAGACTGTGTGTGTGTGAGGGAGACTGTGTGTGTGTGAGGGAGACTGTGTGTGTGTGAGGGAGACTGTGTGTGTGTGTGTGTGTGTGTGAGGGAGACGGTGTGTGTGAGGGAGACGGTGTGTGTGATGGAGACGGTGTGTGTGAGGGAGACTGTGTGTGTGAGGGAGACTGTGTGTGTGAGGGAGACGGTGTGTGTGAGGGAGACGGTGTGTGTGAGGGAGACGGTGTGTGTGAGGGAGACGGTGTGTGTGAGGGAGACGGTGTGTGTGAGGGAGACGGTGTGTGTGAGGGAGACGGTGTGAGTGTGTGGGAGACGGTGTGAGTGTGTGGGAGACGGTGTGAGTGTGTGGGAGACGGTGTGAGTGTGTGGGAGACGGTGTGTGTGTGTGGGAGACGGTGTGTGTGTGTGGGAGACGGTGTGTGTGTGTGGGAGACGGTGTGTGTGTGTGGGAGACGGTGTGTGTGTGTGGGAGACGGTGTGTGTGTGGGGGAGACGGTGTGTTTGTGTGGGAGACTGTGTGTGTGTGTGTGTGTGGGAGACTGTGTGTGTGAGGGAGACTGTGTGTGTGTGAGGGAGACGGTGTGTGTGTGTGTGTGAGGGAGAAGGTGTGTGTGTGTGTGTGAGGGAGACGGTGTGTGTGTGTGTGTGAGGGAGACGGTGTGTGTGTGTGTGTGTGTGTGTGTGTGTGAGGGAGACGGTGTGTGTGTGTGTTTGTATGTGAGGGAGACGGTGTGTGTGTGTGTGTGTGTGAGGGAGACGGTGTGTCTGTGAGGGAGACGGTGTGTGTGTGTGTGTGTGAGGGAGACGGTGTGTGTGTGTGTGAGGGAGACAGTGTGTGTGTGTGTGTGAGGGAGACGGTGTGTGTGTGTGTTTGAGGGAGACGGTGTGTGTGTGTGTGTGAGGGAGACGGTGTGTGTGTGTGTGTGTGAGGGAGACGGTGTGTGTGTGTGTGTGTGAGGGAGACGGTGTGTGTGTGTGTGTGAGGGAGACGGTGTGTGTGGGTGTGTGGGGGAGACGGTGTGTGTGGGTGTGTGGGGGAGACGGTGTGTGTGTGTGTGTGAGGGAGACGGTGTGTGTGTGTGTGAGGGAGACGGTGTGTATTTGTGTGTGAGGGAGACGGTGTGTGTGTGTGTGTGTGAGAGGGAGACGGTGTGTGTGTGTGTGTGAGGGAGACAGTGTGTGTGTGTGTGAGGGAGACGGTGTGTGTGTGTGTGTGTGTGTGTGTGTGTGTGTGTGAGGGAGACTGTGTGTGTGTGAGGGAGACTGTGTGTGTGTGAGGGAGACTGTGTGTGTGTGAGGGAGACGGTGTGTGTGTGTGTGAGGGAGACGGTGTGTGTGTGTGTGTGAGGGAGACGGAGTGTGTGTGTGTGTGAGTGTGTGAGTGAGAGTGAGGGAGACGGTGTGTGTGTGTGTTTGTATGTGAGGGAGACGGTGTGTGTGTGTGTGTGTGTGTGAGGGAGACGGTGTGTCTGTGAGGGAGACGGTGTGTGTGTGTGTGTGTGAGGGAGACAGTGTGTGTGTGTGTGTGTGAGGGAGACGGTGTGTGTGTGTGTGTGAGGGAGACAGTGTGTGTGTGTGTGTGTGAGGGAGACGGTGTGTGTGTGTGTGAGGGAGACGGTGTGTGTGTGTGTGAGGGAGACGGTGTGTGTGTGTGTGTGAGGGAGACGGTGTGTGTGTGTGTGTGTGAGGGAGACGGTGTGTCTGTGAGGGAGACGGTGTGTGTGTGTGTGTGTGAGGGAGACGGTGTGTGTGTGTGTGAGGGAGACGGTGTGTGTGTGTGTGTGAGGGAGACGGTGTGTGTGTGTGTGTGAGGGAGACGGTGTGTGTGTGTGTGTGAGGGAGACGGTGTGTGTGTGTGTGTGAGGGAGACGGTGTGTGTGTGTGTGTGTGTGTGTGTGTGTGAGGGACACGGTGTGTGTGTGTGTTTGTATGTGAGGGAGACGGTGTGTCTGTGAGGGAGACGGTGTGTGTGTGTGTGTGTGAGGGAGACAGTGTGTGTGTGTGTGTGAGGGAGACGGTGTGTGTGTGTGTGTGTGAGGGAGACAGTGTGTGTGTGTGTGTGAGGGAGACGGTGTGTGTGTGTGTGAGGGAGACGGTGTGTGTGTGTGTGAGGGAGACGGTGTGTGTGTGTGAGGGAGACGGTGTGTGTGTGTGTGTGAGGGAGACGGTGTGTGTGTGTGTGTGAGGGAGACGGTGTGTGTGTGTGTGTGAGGGAGACGGTGTGTGTGTGTGTGAGGGAGACGGTGTGTGTGTGTGTGTGAGGGAGACGGTGTGTGTGTGTGTGTGAGGGAGACGGTGTGTGTGTGTGTGTGAGGGAGACGTTGTGTGTGTGTGTGTGAGGGAGACAGTGTGTGTGTATGTGAGGGAGACGGTGTGTGTGTGTGTGTGTGAGGGAGACGGTGTGTGTGTGTATGTGTGTGTGTGTGTGTGAGGGAGATGGTGTGTGTGTGTGTGTGTGAGGGAGATGGTGTGTGTGTGTGTGTGTGTGAGGGAGACGGTGTGTGTGTGTGTGTGTGAGGGAGACGGTGTGTGTGTGTGTGTGTGTGAGGGAGACAGTGTGTGTGTGTGTGTGAGGGAGACGGTGTGTGTGTGTGTGTGAGGGAGACAGTGTGTGTGTGTGTGTGTGAGGGAGACGGTGTGTGTGTGTGTGTGAGGGAGACGGTGTGTGTGTGTGTGAGGGAGACAGTGTGTGTGTGTGTGTGAGGGAGACGGTGTGTGTGTGTGTGTGTGAGGGAGACGGTGTGTCTGTGAGGGAGACGGTGTGTGTGTGTGTGTGTGAGGGAGACGGTGTGTGTGTGTGTGAGGGAGACGGTGTGTGTGTGTGTGTGAGGGAGACGGTGTGTGTGTGTGTGTGAGGGAGACGGTGTGTGTGTGTGTGTGAGGGAGACGGTGTGTGTGTGTGTGTGAGGGAGACGGTGTGTGTGTGTGTGTGAGGGAGACGGTGTGTGTGTGTGTGTGTGTGTGTGTGTGAGGGAGACGGTGTGTGTGTGTGTTTGTATGTGAGGGAGACGGTGTGTGTGTGTGTGTGTGTGAGGGAGACGGTGTGTCTGTGAGGGAGACGGTGTGTGTGTGTATGTGTGAGGGAGACAGTGTGTGTGTGTGTGTGAGGGAGACGGTGTGTGTGTGTGTGTGTGAGGGAGACAGTGTGTGTGTGTGTGTGTGAGGGAGACGGTGTGTGTGTGTGTGAGGGAGACGGTGTGTGTGTGTGTGAGGGAGACGGTGTGTGTGTGTGTGTGAGGGAGACGGTGTGTGTGTGTGTGTGAGGGAGACGGTGTGTGTGTGTGTGTGAGGGAGACGGTGTGTGTGTGTGTGTGTGAGGGAGACAGTGTGTGTGTGTGTGTGAGGGAGACGGTGTGTGTGTGTGTGAGGGAGACAGTGTGTGTGTGTGTGTGTGAGGGAGACGGTGTGTGTGTGTGTGAGGGAGACGGTGTGTGTGTGTGTGAGGGAGACGGTGTGTGTGTGTGTGTGAGGGAGACGGTGTGTGTGTGTGTGTGTGAGGGAGACGGTGTGTCTGTGAGGGAGACGGTGTGTGTGTGTGTGTGTGAGGGAGACGGTGTGTGTGTGTGTGAGGGAGACGGTGTGTGTGTGTGTGTGAGGGAGACGGTGTGTGTGTGTGTGTGAGGGAGACGGTGTGTGTGTGTGTGTGAGGGAGACGGTGTGTGTGTGTGTGTGAGGGAGACGGTGTGTGTGTGTGTGTGTGTGTGTGTGTGTGAGGGACACGGTGTGTGTGTGTGTTTGTATGTGAGGGAGACGGTGTGTGTGTGTGTGTGTGAGGGAGACGGTGTGTCTGTGAGGGAGACGGTGTGTGTGTGTGTGTGTGAGGGAGACAGTGTGTGTGTGTGTGTGAGGGAGACGGTGTGTGTGTGTGTGTGTGAGGGAGACAGTGTGTGTGTGTGTGTGAGGGAGACGGTGTGTGTGTGTGTGAGGGAGACGGTGTGTGTGTGTGTGAGGGAGACGGTGTGTGTGTGTGAGGGAGACGGTGTGTGTGTGTGTGTGAGGGAGACGGTGTGTGTGTGTGTGTGAGGGAGACGGTGTGTGTGTGTGTGTGAGGGAGACGGTGTGTGTGTGTGTGAGGGAGACGGTGTGTGTGTGTGTGAGGGAGACGGTGTGTGTGTGTGTGTGAGGGAGACGGTGTGTGTGTGTGTGTGAGGGAGACGGTGTGTGTGTGTGTGTGAGGGAGACGTTGTGTGTGTGTGTGTGAGGGAGACAGTGTGTGTGTATGTGAGGGAGACGGTGTGTGTGTGTGTGTGTGAGGGAGACGGTGTGTGTGTGTATGTGTGTGTGTGTGTGTGAGGGAGATGGTGTGTGTGTGTGTGTGTGTGAGGGAGATGGTGTGTGTGTGTGTGTGTGTGAGGGAGACGGTGTGTGTGTGTGTGTGTGAGGGAGACGGTGTGTGTGTGTGTGTGTGAGGGAGACAGTGTGTGTGTGTGTGAGGGAGACGGTGTGTGTGTGTGTGTGAGGGAGACAGTGTGTGTGTGTGTGTGTGAGGGAGACGGTGTGTGTGTGTGTGTGAGGGAGACGGTGTGTGTGTGTGTGAGGGAGACAGTGTGTGTGTGTGTGTGAGGGAGACGGTGTGTGTGTGTGTGTGTGAGGGAGACGGTGTGTCTGTGAGGGAGACGGTGTGTGTGTGTGTGTGTGAGGGAGACGGTGTGTGTGTGTGTGAGGGAGACGGTGTGTGTGTGTGTGTGAGGGAGACGGTGTGTGTGTGTGTGTGTGAGGGAGAAGGTGTGTGTGTGTGTGTGAGGGAGACGGTGTGTGTGTGTGTGTGAGGGAGACGGTGTGTGTGTGTGTGTGTGTGTGTGTGTGTGAGGGAGACGGTGTGTGTGTGTGTTTGTATGTGAGGGAGACGGTGTGTGTGTGTGTGTGTGTGAGGGAGACGGTGTGTCTGTGAGGGAGACGGTGTGTGTGTGTATGTGTGAGGGAGACAGTGTGTGTGTGTGTGTGAGGGAGACGGTGTGTGTGTGTGTGTGAGGGAGACAGTGTGTGTGTGTGTGTGAGGGAGACGGTGTGTGTGTGTGTGAGGGAGACGGTGTGTGTGTGTGTGAGGGAGACGGTGTGTGTGTGTGTGTGAGGGAGACGGTGTGTGTGTGTGTGTGAGGGAGACGGTGTGTGTGTGTGTGTGAGGGAGACGGTGTGTGTGTGTGTGTGAGGGAGACGGTGTGTGTGTGTGTGTGAGGGAGACGGTGTGTGTGTGTGTGAGGGAGACGGTGTGTGTGTGTGTGTGAGGGAGACGGTGTGTGTGTGTGTGTGAGGGAGACAGTGTGTGTGTATGTGAGGGAGACGGTGTGTGTGTGTGTGTGTGAGGGAGACGGTGTGTGTGTGTATGTGTGTGTGTGTGAGGGAGATGGTGTGTGTGTGTGTGTGTGAGGGAGATGCTGTGTGTGTGTGTGTGTGTGAGGGAGACGGTGTGTGTGTGTGTGTGTGAGGGAGACGGTGTGTGTGTGTGTGTGTGTGAGGGAGACGGTGTGTGTGTGTGTGAGGGAGACAGTGTGTGTGTGTGTGTGTGTGAGGGAGACAGTGTGTGCGTGTGTGTGAGGGAGACAGTGTGTATGTGTGTGTGAGGGAGACAGTGTGTGTGTGTGTGTGTGTGAGGGAGACAGTGTGTGTGTGTGTGAGGGAGACAGTGTGTGTGTGTGTGTGAAGAAGACAGTGTGTGTGTGTGTGTGTGTGAGGGAGACAGTGTGTGTGTGTGTGTGAGGGAGACAGTGTGTGTGTGTGTGTGTGAGGGAGACAGTGTGTGTGTGTGTGTGTGAGGGAGACAGTGTGTGTGTGTGAGGGAGACAGTGTGTGTGTGTGAGGGAGACAGTGTGTGTTTGTGTGTGAGGGAGTCAGTGTGTGTGTGTGAGGGAGACAGTGTGTGTGTGTGTGTGAGGGAGACGGTGTGTGTGTGTGAGGGAGACGGTGTGTGTGTGTGTGTGAGGGAGACGGTGTGTGTGTGTGTGTGAGGGAGACGGTGTGTGTGTGTGTGTGAGGGAGACGGTGTGTGTGTGTGTGAGGGAGACGGTGTGTGTGTGTGTGTGAGGGAGACGGTGTGTGTGTGTGTGTGAGGGAGACGGTGTGTGTGTGTGTGTGAGGGAGACGTTGTGTGTGTGTGTGTGAGGGAGACAGTGTGTGTGTATGTGAGGGAGACGGTGTGTGTGTGTGTGTGTGAGGGAGACGGTGTGTGTGTGTATGTGTGTGTGTGTGTGTGAGGGAGATGGTGTGTGTGTGTGTGTGTGAGGGAGATGGTGTGTGTGTGTGTGTGTGTGAGGGAGACGGTGTGTGTGTGTGTGTGTGAGGGAGACGGTGTGTGTGTGTGTGTGTGTGAGGGAGACAGTGTGTGTGTGTGTGTGAGGGAGACGGTGTGTGTGTGTGTGTGAGGGAGACAGTGTGTGTGTGTGTGTGTGAGGGAGACGGTGTGTGTGTGTGTGTGAGGGAGACGGTGTGTGTGTGTGTGAGGGAGACAGTGTGTGTGTGTGTGTGAGGGAGACGGTGTGTGTGTGTGTGTGTGAGGGAGACGGTGTGTCTGTGAGGGAGACGGTGTGTGTGTGTGTGTGTGAGGGAGACGGTGTGTGTGTGTGTGAGGGAGACGGTGTGTGTGTGTGTGTGAGGGAGACGGTGTGTGTGTGTGTGTGAGGGAGACGGTGTGTGTGTGTGTGTGAGGGAGACGGTGTGTGTGTGTGTGTGAGGGAGACGGTGTGTGTGTGTGTGTGAGGGAGACGGTGTGTGTGTGTGTGTGTGTGTGTGTGTGTGAGGGAGACGGTGTGTGTGTGTGTTTGTATGTGAGGGAGACGGTGTGTGTGTGTGTGTGTGTGAGGGAGACGGTGTGTCTGTGAGGGAGACGGTGTGTGTGTGTATGTGTGAGGGAGACAGTGTGTGTGTGTGTGTGAGGGAGACGGTGTGTGTGTGTGTGTGAGGGAGACAGTGTGTGTGTGTGTGTGAGGGAGACGGTGTGTGTGTGTGTGAGGGAGACGGTGTGTGTGTGTGTGAGGGAGACGGTGTGTGTGTGTGTGTGAGGGAGACGGTGTGTGTGTGTGTGTGAGGGAGACGGTGTGTGTGTGTGTGTGAGGGAGACGGTGTGTGTGTGTGTGTGAGGGAGACGGTGTGTGTGTGTGTGAGGGAGACGGTGTGTGTGTGTGTGTGAGGGAGACGGTGTGTGTGTGTGTGTGTGAGGGAGACAGTGTGTGTGTATGTGAGGGAGACGGTGTGTGTGTGTGTGTGTGAGGGAGACGGTGTGTGTGTGTATGTGTGTGTGTGTGAGGGAGATGGTGTGTGTGTGTGTGTGTGAGGGAGATGCTGTGTGTGTGTGTGTGTGTGTGAGGGAAACGGTGTGTGTGTGTGTGTGTGAGGGAGACGGTGTGTGTGTGTGTGTGTGTGAGGGAGACGGTGTGTGTGTGTGTGAGGGAGACAGTGTGTGTGTGTGTGTGTGTGAGGGAGACAGTGTGTGCGTGTGTGTGAGGGAGACAGTGTGTTTGTGTGTGTGAGGGAGACAGTGTGTGTGTGTGTGTGTGTGAGGGAGACAGTGTGTGTGTGTGTGAGGGAGACAGTGTGTGTGTGTGTGTGAAGAAGACAGTGTGTGTGTGTGTGTGTGTGAGGGAGACAGTGTGTGTGTGTGTGTGAGGGAGACAGTGTGTGTGTGTGTGTGTGAGGGAGACAGTGTGTGTGTGTGTGTGTGAGGGAGACAGTGTGTGTGTGTGAGGGAGACAGTGTGTGTGTGTGTGTGAGGGAGACAGTGTGTGTTTGTGTGTGAGGGAGTCAGTGTGTGTGTGTGAGGGAGACAGTGTGTGTGTGTGTGTGTGTGTGTGAGGGAGACAGTGTGTGTGTGTGTGTGTGAGGGAGACAGTGTGTGTGTGTGTGTGTGTGAGGGAGACAGTGTGTGTGTGTGTGTGTGAGGGTGACAGTGTGTGTGTGTGTGTGTGTGTGTGTGTGTGTGAGGGAGACAGTGTGTGTGTGTGAGGGAGACAGTGTGTGTGTGTGTGAGGGAGACAGTGTGTGTGTTTGTGAGGGAGACAGTGTGTGTGTGTGTGAGGTAGACAGTGTGTGTGTGTGTGAGGGAGACGGTGTGTGTGTGTGTGTGAGGGAGACAGTGTGTATGTGTGTGAGGGAGACAGTGTGTGTGTGTGTGTGTGTGAGGGAGACAGTGTGTGTGTGTGTGTGTGTGTGAGGGAGACAGTGTGTGTATGTGTGTGTGAGGGAGACAGTGTGTGTATGTGTGTGTGAGGGAGACAGTGTGTGTGTGTGTGTGAGGGAGACAGTGTGTGTGTGTGTGAGGGAGACAGTGTGTGTGTGTGTGTGTGAGGGAGACAGTGTGTGTGAGTGTGAGGGAGACAGTGTGTGTGTGTGTGAGGGAGAAAGTGTGTGTGTGTGTTTGAGGGAGACAGTGTGTGTGTGTGTGTGTGAGGGAGACAGTGTGTGTGTGTGTGTGTGTGTGTGAGGGAGACAGTGTGTGTGTGTGTGTGTGTGTGTGAGGGAGACAGTGTTTGTGTGTGTGTGTGAGGGAGTCAGTGTGTGTGTGTTGGAGAAAGTGTGTGTGTGTGTGTTGGAGACAGTGTGTGTGTGTGTGTGTGATGGAGACAGTGTGTGTGTGTGCGGGAGACAGTGTGTGTGTGTGCGGGAGACAGTGTGTGTGTGTGCGGGAGACAGTGTGTGTGTGTGCGGGAGACAGTGTGTGTGTGTGAGGGAGACAGTGTGTGTGTGTGAGGGAGACAGTGTGTGTGTGTGTGAGGGAGACAGTGTGTGTGTGTGTGTGGGAGACAGTGTGTGTGTGTGTGTGTGTGTGTGTGTGTGTGAGGGAGACATTGTGTGTGTGTGTGAGGGAGACATTGTGTGTGTGTGTGAGGGGGACAGTGTGTGTGTGTGAGGGAGACAGTGTGTGTGTGAGGGAGACAGTGTGTGTGTGTGTGTGTGTGAGGGAGACAGAGTGTGTGTGTGTGTGTGTGTGTGTGTGAGGGAGACAGAGTGTGTGTTGTGTGTGTGTGTGTGAGGGTGACAGTATGTGTGTGTGTGTGTGTGAGGGAGACAGTGTGTGTGTGTGTGTGGGAGACAGTGTGTGTGTGTGTGTGTGTGAGGGAGACCGTGTGTGTGTGTGTGTGTGAGGGAGACAGTGTGTGTGTGTGTGAGGGAGACAGTGTGTGTTTGTGCGTGTGTGATGGAGACAGAGTGTGTGTGTGTGAGGGAGACTGAGCGTGTGTGTGTGTGTGTGTGTGAGGGAGACAGTGTGTGTGTGTGTGTGTGCGTGAGGGAGACAGTGTGTGTGCGTGAGGGCGACTGTGTGTGTGTGTGTGTGTGAGGGAGACAGTTTGTGTGTGTGTGTGAGGGAGACAGTGTGTGTGTGTGTGTGTGTGAGGGAGACAGTGTGTGTGTGTGTGTGTGAGGGAGACAGTGTTTGTGTGTGTGTGTGAGGGAGACAGTGTGTGTGTGTGTGTTGGAGACAGTGTTTGTGTGTGTGTGTGAGGGAGACAGTGTGTGTGTGTGTGTTGGAGACAGTGTGTGTGTGTGTGTGTTGGAGACAGTGTGTGTGTGTGTGTGTTGGAGACAGTGTGTGTGTGTGTGTGTGATGGAGACAGTGTGTGTGTGTGTGTGTGTGTCTGTGTGAGGGAGACGGTGTGTGTGGGGGTGTGAGGGAGACGGTGTGTGTGGGGGTGTGAGGGAGACGGTGTGTGTGGGGGTGTGAGGGAGACGGTGTGGGGGTGTGAGGGAGACGGTGTGGGGGTGTGCGTGTGTGTGTGAGGGACACGGTGTGGGGGTGTGCGTGTGTGTGTGAGGGAGACGGGGTGTGCGTGTGTGTGTGAGGGAGACGGGGTGGGGGTGTGCGTGTGTGTGTGAGGGAGACTGGGTGGGGGTGTGCGTGTGTGTGTGAGGGAGACGGGTTGGGGGTGTGCGTGCGTGTGTGAGGGAGACGGTGGGGGTGTGCGTGCGTGTGTGAGGGAGATGGTGGGGGTCTGCGTGAGGGAGACAGTGTGTGTGTGTGTGTGAGAGGTAGACTGTGTGTTTGTGTGTGTGTGTGTGTGTGTGTGAGAGGGAGACTGTGTGTGTGTGAGGGAGACAGTGTGTGTGTGTGTGTGTGTGTGTGTGTGTGTGTGAGGGAGACAGTGTGTGTGTGTGTGAGGGAGACAGTGTGTTTGTGTGTGAGGGAGACAGTGTGTGTGTGTGTGTGTGTGTGTGAGGGAGACAGTGTGTGTGTGTGTGAGGGAGACACTGTGTGTGTGTGTGAGGGAGACTGTGTGTGTGTGTGAGGGAGACAGTGTGTGTGTGTGTGAGGGAGACAGTGTGTGTGTGTGTGTGTGTGTGTGAGGGAGACAGTGTGTGTGTGTGTGTGTGTGAAGGCCACAGTGTGTGTGTGTGTGTGAGGGAGACAGTGTGTGTGTGTGTGTGTGTGTGTGAGGGAGACAGTGTGTGTGTGTGTGTGTGTGGGAGACAGTGTGTGTGTGTGTGTGTGAGGGTGACAGTGTGTGTGTGTGTGTGTGAGGGAGACAGTGTGTGTGTGTGAGGGAGACAGTGTGTGTGTGTGTGTGTGAGGGAGACTGTGTGTGTGTGTGTGTGTGTGTGTGAGGGAGACTGTGTGTGTGTGTGTGTGTGTGTGTGTGTGTGTGAGGGAGACAGTGTGTATGTGTGTGTGAGGGAGACAGTGTGTGTGTGTGTGTGTGAGGGAGACGGTGTGTGTGTGTGTGTGAGGGAGACGGTGTGTGTGTGTGTGTGTGAGGGAGACGGTGTGTGTGTGTGTGTGAGGGAGACAGTGTGTGTGTATGTGAGGGAGACGGTGTGTGTGTGTGTGAGGGAGACGGTGTGTGTGTGTGTGTGTGAGGGAGACGGTGTGTGTGTATGTGTGTGAGGGAGACAGTGTGTGCGTGTGTGTGAGGGAGACAGTGTGTATGTGTGTGTGAGGGAGACAGTGTGTATGTGTGTGTGAGGGAGACAGTGTGTGTGTGTGAGGGAGACAGTGTGTGTGTGTGTGTGAGGGAGACAGTGTGTGTGTGTGTGAGGGAGACAGTGTGTGTGTGTGTGTGAGGGAGACAGTGTGTGTGTGTGTGTGAGGGAGACAGTGTGTGTGTGTGTGAGGGAGACAGTGTGTGTGTGTGTGAGGGAGTCAGTGTGTGTGTGTGAGGGAGACTGTGTGTGTGTGTGTGTGTGTGTGTGAGGGAGACAGTGTGTGTGTGTGTGTGTGAGGCAGACAGTGTGTGTGTGTGTGTGTGTGAGGGAGACAGTGTGTGTGTGTGAGGTAGACAGTGTGTGTGTGTGTGAGGTAGACAGTGTGTGTGTGTGTGAGGGAGACAGTGTGTGTGTGTGTGTGAGGGAGACAGTGTGTGTGTGTGAGGGAGACAGTGTGTGTGTGTGAGGGAGACAGTGTGTGTGTGTGTGAGGGAGACAGTGTGTGTGTGTGTGAGGGAGACAGTGTGTGTGTGTGTGAGGGAGACAGTGTGTGTGTGTGTGTGTGAGGGAGACAGTGTGTGTGTGTGTGTGTGAGGGAGACAGTGTGTGTGTGTGTGTGTGAGGGAGACAGTGTGTGTGTGTGTGTGAGGGAGACAGTGTGTGTGTGTGTGTGTGTGAGGGAGACAGTGTGTGTGTGTGTGTGTGTGAGGGAGACAGTGTGTGTGTGTGTGAGGGAGACTGTGTGTGTGTGTGTGTGAGGGAGACAGTGTGTGTGTGTGTGTGTGAGGGAGACAGTGTGTGTGTGTGTGTGAGGGAGACAGTGTGTGTGTGTGTGAGGGATACAGTGTGTGTGTGTGTGAGGGAGACAGTGTGTGTGTGTGTGTGTGAGGGAGACAGTGTGTGTGTGTGTGAGGGAGACAGTGTGTGTGTGTGTGAGGGAGACAGTGTGTGTGTGTGTGAGGGAGACAGTGTGTGTGTGTGTGTGAGGGAGACAGTGTGTGTGTGTGTGTGAGGGAGACAGTGTGTGTGTGTGTGTGTGAGGGAGACAGTGTGTGTGTGTGTGTGATGGAGACAGTGTGTGTGTGTGTGTCAGGGAGACAGTGTGTGTGTGTGTGTCAGGGAGACAGTGTGTGTGTGAGGGAGACAGTGTGTGTGTGAGGGAGACAGTGTGTGTGTGAGGGAGACAGTGTTTGTGTGAGGGAGACAGTGTGTGTGTGAGGGAGACAGTGTGTGTGTGAGGGAGACAGTGTGTGTGTGTGTGTGTGAGGGAGACAGTGTGTGTGTGTGAGGGAGACAGTGTGTGTGTGTGTGAGGGAGACAGTGTGTGTGTGTGTGAGGGAGACAGTGTGTGTGTGTGTGAAGGAGACAGTGTGTGTGTGTGTGTGTGTGAGACAGTGTGTGTGTGAGGGAGACAGTGTGTGTGTGTGTGTGAGGGAGACAGTGTGTGTGTGTGTGTGTGAGGGAGACAGTGTGTGTGTGTGTGTGTGAGGGAGACAGTGTGTGTGTGTGTGTGAGGGAGACAGTATGTGTGTGTGTGTGTGTGAGGGAGACAGTGTGTGTGTGTGAGGGAGACAGTGTGTGTGTGTGAGGGAGACAGTGTGTGTGTGTGAGGGAGACAGTGTGTGTGTGTGAGGGAGACAGTGTGTGTGTGTGTGATGGAGACAGTGTGTGTGTGTGTGTGGGAGACAGTGTGTGTGTGTGTGTGTGTGTGTCTTGTGTGAGGGAGACATTGTGTGTGTGTGTGTGTGTGTGTGAGGGAGACAGTGTGTGTGTGTGTGAGGGAGACAGAGTGTGTGTGTGTGTGTGTGTGAGGGTGACAGTATGTGTGTGTGTGTGTGTGTGTGTGCGGGAGACAGTGTGTGTGTGTGAGGGAGACAGTGTGTGTGTGTGAGGGAGACAGTGTGTGTGTGTGTGTGTGTGAGGGAGACAGTGTGTGTGTGTGTGTGTGAGGGAGACAGTGTGTGTGTGTGTGTGTGTGTGTGAGGGAGACAGTGTGTGTGTGTGTGTGTGTGTGTGAGGGAGACAGTGTGTGTGTGTGTGTGTGTGTGTGAGGGAGACAGTGTGTGTGTGTGTGTGTGAGGGAGATTGAGCGTGTGTGTGTGTGAGGGAGACTGAGCGTGTGTGTGTGTGTGTGTGAGGGAGACAGTGTGTGTGAGGGAGACTGAGCGTGTGTGTGTGTGTGTGTGAGGGAGACAGTGTGTGTGTGTGTGTGTGTGAGGGAGACAGTGTGTGTGTGTGTGTGTGAGGGAGACAGTGTTTGTGTGTGTGTGTGAGCGAGACAGTGTGTGTGTGTGTGTGTGAGCGAGACAGTGTGTGTGTGTGTGTGTGAGGGAGACAGTGTGTGTGTGTGTGATGGAGACAGTGTGTGTGTGTGTGTGTGTCTGTGTGAGGGAGACGGTGTGTGTGGGGGTGTGAGGGAGGCGGTGTGTATGGGGGTGTGAGGGAGACGGTGTGGGGGTGTGAGGGAGACGGTGTGGGGGTGTGCGTGTGTGTGTGAGGGAGACGGTGTGGGGGTGTGCGTGTGTGTGTGAGGGAGACGGGGTGGGGGTGTGCGTGTGTGTGTGAGGGAGACTGGGTGGGGGTGTGCGTGTGTGTGTGAGGGAGACGGGGTGGGGGTGTGCGTGCGTGTGTGAGGGAGACGGTGGGGGTGTGCGTGCGTGTGTGAGGGAGATGGTGGGGGTCTGCGTGAGGGAGACAGTGTGTGTGTGTGTGAGAGGTAGACTGTGTGTTTGTGTGTGTGTGTGTGTGTGTGAGAGGGAGACTGTGTGTGTGTGAGGGAGACAGTGTGTGTGTGTGTGTGTGTGTGAGGGAGACAGTGTGTGTGTGTGTGTGTGTGTGTGAGGGAGACAGTGTGTGTGTGTGTGAGGGAGACAGTGTGTGTGTGTGTGAGGGAGACAGTGTGTGTGTGTGTGTGAGGGAGACAGTGTGTGTGTGTGTGAGGGAGACAGTGTGTGTGTGTGTGAGGGAGACAGTGTGTGTGTGTGTGAGGGAGACAGTGTGTGTGTGTGTGAGGGAGACAGTGTGTCTGTGTGTGTGAGGGAGACAGTGTGTGTGTGTGTGAGGGAGACAGTGTGTGTGTGTGTGAGGGCCACAGTGTGTGTGTGTGTGTGTGTGAAGTCCACAGTGTGTGTGTGTGTGTGTGAGGGAGACAGTGTGTGTGTGTGTGTGTGAGGGAGACAGTGTGTGTGTGTGTGTGTGTGAGGGAGACAGTGTGTGTGTGTGAGGGAGACAGTTTGTGTGTGTGTGCGTGAGGGAGACTGTGTGTGTGTGTGAGGGAGACAGTGTGTGTGTGTGTGAGGGAGACAGTGTGTGTGTGTGTGTGTGTGTGTGTGTGTGTGTGAGGGAGACAGTGTGTGTGTGTTTGTGTGTGTGTGTGTGAGCGAGACAGTGTGTGTGTGAGCGAGACAGTGTGTGTGTGAGCGAGACAGTGTGTGTGTGAGCGAGACAGTGTGTGTGTGTGAGCGAGACAGTGTGTGTGTGAGCGAGACAGTGTGTGTGTGTGAGCGAGACAGTGTGTGTGTGAGCGAGACAGTGTGTGTGTGTGAGCGAGACAGTGTGTGTGTGTGAGCGAGACAGTGTGTGTGTGTGAGCGAGACAGTGTGTGTGTGTGAGCGAGACAGTGTGTGTGTGAGCGAGACTGTGTGTGAGTGTGTGTGTGAGCGAGACAGTGTGTGTGTGTGTGTGTGTGTGTGAGCGAGACAGTGTGTGTGTGTGTGTGAGAGCGAGACAGTGTGTGTGTGTGTCTGTGTGAGCGAGACAGTGTGTGTGTGTGTGAGCGAGACAGTGTGTGTGTGTGTGTGTGTGTGTGAGCGAGACAGTGTGTGTGTGTGTGTGTGAGCGAGACAGTGTGTGTGTGAGCGAGACAGTGTGTGTGTGTGTGTGAGGGAGACAGTGTGTGTGTGTGTGAGCGAGACAGTGTGTGTGTGTGTGAGCGAGACAGTGTGTGTGTGTGTGTGAGCGAGACAGTGTGTGTGTGTGTGTGAGGGAGACAGTGTGTGTGTGTGTGTGTGAGAGGGAGACTGTGTGTGTGTGTGTGAGGGCGACTGTGTGTGTGTGTGTGTGTGTGAGGGAGACAGTGTGTGTGAGGGAGACACTGTGTGTGTGTGTGTGTGTGAGGGAGACAGTGTGTGTGTGTGTGTGAGGGAGACAGTGTTTGTGTGTGTGTGTGAGGGAGACAGTGTGTGTGTGTGTGTGTTGGAGACAGTGTGTGTGTGTGTGTTGGAGACAGTGTGTGTGTGTGTGTGTTGGAGACAGTGTGTGTGTGTGTGTGTGTCTGTGTGAGGGAGACGGTGTGTGTGGGGGTGTGAGGGAGGCGGTGTGTATGGGGGTGTGAGGGAGACGGTGTGGGGGTGTGAGGGAGACGGTGTGGGGGTGTGCGTGTGTGTGTGAGGGAGACGGGGTGGGGGTGTGCGTGTGTGTGTGAGGGAGACTGGGTGGGGGTGTGCGTGTGTGTGTGAGGGAGACGGGGTGGGGGTGTGCGTGCGTGTGTGAGGGAGACGGTGGGGGTGTGCGTGCGTGTGTGAGGGAGATGGTGGGGGTCTGCGTGAGGGAGACAGTGTGTGTGTGTGTGAGAGGTAGACTGTGTGTTTGTGTGTGTGTGTGTGTGTGAGAGGGAGACTGTGTGTGTGTGAGGGAGACAGTGTGTGTGTGTGTGTGTGAGGGAGACAGTGTGTGTGTGTGTGTGTGTGTGTGTGTGTGTGTGAGGGAGACAGTGTGTGTGCGTGTGAGGGAGACAGTGTGTGTGTGTGTGAGGGAGACAGTGTGTGTGTGTGTGTGAGGGAGACAGTGTGTGTGTGTGTGAGGGAGACAGTGTGTGTGTGTGTGAGGGAGACAGTGTGTGTGTGTGTGAGGGAGACAGTGTGTCTGTGTGTGTGAGGGAGACAGTGTGTGTGTGTGTGAGGGAGACAGTGTGTGTGTGTGTGAGGGCCACAGTGTGTGTGTGTGTGTGTGTGAAGGCCACAGTGTGTGTGTGTGTGTGAGGGAGACAGTGTGTGTGTGTGTGTGTGAGGGAGACAGTGTGTGTGTGTGTGTGTGAGGGAGACAGTGTGTGTGTGTGAGGGAGACAGTTTGTGTGTGTGTGTGTGAGGGAGACTGTGTGTGTGTGTGAGGGAGACAGTGTGTGTGTGTGTGAGGGAGACAGTGTGTGTGTGTGTGTGTGTGTGTGTGTGTGAGGGAGACAGTGTGTGTGTGTTTGTGTGTGTGTGTGTGAGCGAGACAGTGTGTGTGTGAGCGAGAAAGTGTGTGTGTGAGCGAGACAGTGTGTGTGTGAGCGAGACAGTGTGTGTGTGAGCGAGACAGTGTGTGTGTGTGAGCGAGACAGTGTGTGTGTGAGCGAGACAGTGTGTGTGTGTGAGCGAGACAGTGTGTGTGTGTGAGCGAGACAGTGTGTGTGTGAGCGAGACAGTGTTTGAGTGTGTGTGTGAGCGAGACTGTGTGAGTGTGTGTGTGAGCGAGACAGTGTGTGTGTGTGTGTGTGTGAGCGAGACAGTGTGTGTGTGTGTGTGAGAGCGAGACAGTGTGTGTGTGTGTCTGTGTGAGCGAGACAGTGTGTGTGTGTGTGTGAGCGAGACAGTGTGTGTGTGTGTGTGTGTGTGTGAGCGAGACAGTGTGTGTGTGTGTGTGTGAGCGAGACAGTGTGTGTGTGAGCGAGACAGTGTGTGTGTGTGTGTGAGGGAGACAGTGTGTGTGTGTGTGTGAGCGAGACAGTGTGTGTGTGTGTGAGCGAGACAGTGTGTGTGTGTGTGTGAGCGAGACAGTGTGTGTGTGTGTGTGAGCGAGACAGTGTGTGTGTGTGTGTGTGAGCGAGACAGTGTGTGTGTGTGTGTGAGCGAGACAGAGTGTGTGTGTGTGTGTGTGTGTGTGAGCGAGGCAGTGTGTGTGTGTGTGTGTGTGTGTGTGTGTGTGTGCGAGACAGTGTGTGTGTGTGTGTGAGCGAGACAGTGTGTGTGTGTGTGAGCGAGACAGAGTGTGTGTGTGTGTGTGTGAGCGAGACAGTGTGTGTGTGTGTGTGTGAGCGAGAAAGTGTGTGTGTGTGTGTGTGTGAGCTAGACAGTGTGTGTGTGTGTGTGTGAGCGAGACAGAGTGTGTGTGTGTGTGTGAGCGAGACAGTGTGTGTGTGTGTGTGTGTGAGTGAGACAGTGTGTGTGTGTGTGTGAGCGAGACAGTGTGTGTGTGAGCGTGAGCGAGACAGTGTGTGTGTGAGCGTGAGCGAGACAGTGTGTGTGTGAGCGTGAGCGAGACAGTGTGTGTGTGAGCGTGAGCGAGACAGTGTGTGTGTGAGCGTGAGCGAGACAGTGTGTGTGTGAGCGTGAGCGAGACAGTGTGTGTGTGAGCGTGAGCGAGACAGTGTGTGTGTGAGCGTGAGCGAGACAGTGTGTGTGTGAGCGTGAGCGAGACAGTGTGTGTGTGAGCGTGAGCGAGACAGTGTGTGTGTGAGCGTGAGCGAGACAGTGTGTGTGTGAGCGTGAGCGAGACAGTGTGTGTGTGAGCATGAGCGAGACAGTGTGTGTGTGAGCGTGAGCGAGACAGTGTGTGTGTGAGCGTGTGAGCGAGACAGTGTGTGTGTGTGTGTGTGTGTGTGTGTGAGCGAGACAGTGTGTGTGTGTGTGTGTGAGCGAGACAGTGTGTGTGTGTGTGTGTGAGGGAGACAGTGTGTGTGTGTGTGAGGGAGACAGTGTGTGTGTGTGTGTGTGTGTGTGAGGGTGACAGTGTGTGTGTGTGTGTGTGAGCGAGACAGTGTGTGTGTGTGTGTGAGGGAGACAGTGTGTGTGTGTGTGTGAGGGAGACAGTGTGTGTGTGTGTGTGAGGGAGACCGTGTGTGTGTGTGTGTGTGTGTGTGTGAGGGAGACAGTGTGTGTGTGTGTGTGTGAGGGAGACAGTGTGTGTGTGTGTGTGTGTGAGGGAGACTGTGTGTGTGTGTGTGTGTGAGGGAGACTGTGTGTGTGTGTGTGTGTGTGAGGGAGACTGTGTGTGTGTGTGTGTGTGTGAGGGAGACAGTGTGTGTGTGTGTGTGTGTGTGTATGGGAGACTGTGTGTGTGTGTGTGTGTGTGTGTGTGTGTGTGTGTGTGTGTGTGAGGGAGACAGTGTGTGTGTGTGTGAGGGAGACAGTGTGTGTGTGTGTGAGGGAGACAGTGTGTGTGTGTGTGTGAAGGAGACAGTGTGTGTGTGTGTGTGAGGGAGACTGTGTGTGTGTGTGAGGGAGACAGTGTGTGTGTGTGTGAGGGAGACAGTGTGTGTGTGTGTGTGAGGGAGACAGTGTGTGTGTGTGTGAGGGAGACAGTGTGTGTGTGTGTGTGTGAGACAGACAGTGTGTGCGTGTGTGTGAGGGAGACAGTGTGTGTGTGTGTGTGAGGGAGACAGTATGTGTGTGTGTGTGTGTGAGGGAGACAGTATGTGTGTGTGTGTGTGTGAGGGAGACAGTATGTGTGTGTGTGTGTGTGAGGGAGACAGTATGTGTGTGTGTGTGTGTGCGGGAGACAGTGTGTGTGTGTGTGTGTGCGGGAGACAGTGTGTGTGTGTGTGTGAGCGAGACAGAGTGTGTGTGTGTGTGAGCGAGGCAGTGTGTGTGTGTGTGTGTGTGTGTGTGTGTGTGTGTGCGAGACAGTGTGTGTGTGTGTGTGAGCGAGACAGTGTGTGTGTGTGTGAGCGAGACAGAGTGTGTGTGTGTGTGTGTGAGCGAGACAGTGTGTGTGTGTGTGTGTGAGCGAGACAGTGTGTGTGTGTGTGTGTGAGCGAGAAAGTGTGTGTGTGTGTGTGTGAGCTAGACAGTGTGTGTGTGTGTGTGAGCGAGACAGAGTGTGTGTGTGTGTGTGAGCGAGACAGTGTGTGTGTGTGTGTGTGTGAGTGAGACAGTGTGTGTGTGTGTGTGAGCGAGACAGTGTGTGTGTGAGCGTGAGCGAGACAGTGTGTGTGTGAGCGTGAGCGAGACAGTGTGTGTGTGAGCGTGAGCGAGACAGTGTGTGTGTGAGCGTGAGCGAGACAGTGTGTGTGTGAGCGTG